>NC_035435.2:6630243-6720228 GCF_002127325.2 Helianthus annuus | reverse complement strand
GCGCCTTGGCGGATCAGGTATTACTGGTTGCGCCGGTGGCGGAGGTGGTGGCGTAACTGCCACAAAGCGTGAATCCTCAGAGGGATCCTGTGGATGTCGCGGTTGTTGTGATGTCTGTTGGGGTGGCGTGTAGTACCACTCATGTCGGTCAAACAACGCTTGGAAACTGTCTGGTCCCTGATAGGGTGTGCCATGGAAGGATGACCCATCAGAGACTTCTATCGGATGCGTGGGCGTACCACGAGCAGGTTCAGTTGGATCAGTATCTTCATCCATGTGGTCTTCGGAGAAGTGATCTTGTGGCCCTAATGGAACAAAGCCTGAAGGTTCCTGTATGTAGTCAGCCGGATTAAACTGACCTATGAAGTATGGAGTAGGGTCGTCGTAATTTCGGTGCGATACCGAACGTTGTAGAGGTATGAAGGAAGGTTGTGGGTTGTTGGGATCATTCTCTGAGTTTGGCCCAAAGGAGTGCCGATAGGATGGCGTCGAGCTGTGCGAGGTGGAATGCCTCGCGGGTTCGTAAAGATCTCTTCGCCGTTGCGGTTCTTCGCTCCTTGTCATCGAAGGATGTCTTGTACCTGATGGTCCAGCTTCGTTATCGTGATGTGTCACGATATCTCCTCTGCCTCTTCTTCCCCTTCCTCTTCCTCGGAATATAACAGGTGGCATTTTCCTGCTTTATAAAACTTTAAATTCCAATAATAAAAGAAAAAGACAAAATTGGAATAACAATTCGAATTTGTCCTAAGTTCTTGTCTAGACTCAAGTATGTGCAATTATGTCATTGAGATTAAACACATTAGGATAGTGTTTAATTCACTCAATGTTGGCTCTGATACCAACCTGTCACACCCCGATTTCCACGTGTTTCACCGGTGGGCCCGGTGGGGGATTACCGTGACGATGTTGGCAGCAATATAGTCAAACCACACAATTATATAAATGCACAGCGGAAGCTTAAAGATAAATATATAAACTTCAACCTCTAGTTGTAATATCAAATGTATTACAGAAGTTGAATATATCCACAGCGGATCAAAATAATAAATATTGTTCATTCAGATGCAGCATCGAGTTTGCGAGACTATGTACGATGCTTAGGACGCCTATACCAGCCCATTTCGTATAGTACCTGCACTTAATCTTTTTGGGGAAAATACGTCAGTTTACACTGGTAAATACATTCAACTAACACATTTGAAAACGTTTATTAAAATTGATTTGAATGCACAAGGCACAAACTCTTTTATAACTTGGGAAAATTATTAGAATCTTGTGAACGTTTTACATGTTCTTTTATGCGTTCAGTAGCCCGGGTCGTGCCGGGTTAAAGATTTATAGACACACCACATTGCGTAAAACCGTAGTATAAAAACCAATGGCTACGTCTTTTAATTTAATGTCGACAATATATACCGGGTGTACGCCTACACCGGGATGTCGATGGTCGTGGCCATTTCGTAAAATGATGCCAAGGATATCCGGGACAACGGTCATTAAACCCCCCAAAGGCTTTTAAGAAACAAAACTGTTTAAATGAGCCGATCATATTATTCAATTAACCACCTAAGCGATGGAAAAATATAATGCTCAATCAAGCGGTATTAACATACCGTAACCCAAGCCCATATAGGGGAAATAAGTTAAAGTATTTACCTTTGCAAGTATATTTCCTTAATTTGGATTAAATCACCGATAGCTTTTACTGGGGCTCCTAATCTGGAACTAAGGTTTTAATTAACCTCTTAGAATCCTAACGAGTCGTTATAATGGCCGTAGCCTAGACCGGTTGGTTCCGATATGTGAATACGGTTTAATCGCGTGAAAAGGCGAAAACCGAGAATGGAGTGCGATTCTGACCCAACAAGTTCAGAGACTTGTTTTATATGGGTTTATGGTTCACACTCTGGATTTTGGGGTCCAAATAATATAATTTGACCCGTATCGGCTAATTTATGAAAACTAGTTTCATAAGCCGAACCGTGCGCGCAATAGGCGAAACGGTTAACCATGAGAGTCGTACGCTTATTTCCTAAGTCAATATGCCTTAAAGAGGTTGTGGTATCAGTAGGATACCTTCCGTGATGCCCGTAACGAGTTTAAGTTAATATTATGCCCCGTAGGGGCTTTTTGGTCATTTTAAAGACTTTTAAAAGAGCTTTTCGAGTTCTACTGGAAATCTGAGTTTCCCGAATAGCTTATAAAGCTTAAAATACTTTACTTATTATTTAAAATCAGTAGCAACTGGAATCGGGTCAAAAGACCTTGTAGAACTCATGTTTTGGCCGAAAAGGGCATATTCGGTATTTACCGAACCGTAGCCATAACCTCAGGTTATGAGCGAGGTAAAAATTATTAAAAATCTTTAAAATTCCCAAAATATTATTTAATACAGTGGGTAAAAGTTTTGGTGACGAAATCTTGGTTTAGATAGGTGTTATGCTAATTGCGCCGTTAATTACTAAAGTTTACTTTAAATGCGCCATTTAGCATAACTTTCATTCTAGACCTCGGATTGACGTGAAACTTTAAGGACATGCTTATAATTTAATAAGCAAGGTTCTGGTCCGTTCACGTGTCCGATATACTCGTTTTATTTTCAAAATGGCGTTACGGTCAACTTTTAGGCGATTAACGGAAATGCGTAAAAGACTCGGATAACTCATGAACCGATCACAGAGGTTTATACCATCATGTAACCTGGTCCTAAGAGAGTCCTAAGGTATGTCTATACCTCACTAAAACGGGTCAGAACTGAAGTCAATGCAAAAGTCAAACTTTTGCGACATTCGGCTCCGAACCGGTTCAATATAGCAAATAATCGATTCAAACGAGCGCAAACAAGTTTATATACTTAATATCATATTTTATGAGTGTCAAAACAGGTTTCTTAGTATGTACATTACAGATTATGCATAAATCGCTAAAATAGCTTTCTGTTGACTTTTTAAGTGCGCGTTTGACTCGATATTTGACATAGTTAGAGTGGTGATCAGGGGGAACCCTTTTAGAGGTTTATGACCCACATAAATACCGACTCAAAACCACTTTTGATTCGTCATAAGACTGAACCATTTGCAAGTTATTGTAATGACAACCGTTAGTTACGATGGTTGTGTTTATAGGCTAAAACTATGGAAATGTATGACCAAAATGGTTATGAACGACTTACAGAAGTTGTATCTTGCTTATAAAGCAGAGATGGATGCTTGGGAGCTCTTAGAATGATCAGAGATGTGTGTTTGAGGTGTGGTGAACTTATGAGCCAAATGTGGCTATTTATAGTGTTCAAAAGACCTCAAGATCATCACAACTCAGTCTACTTTTGATCATGGATCATGGGCAGGTGTCCCTAAGTGGTATGGGTCGAGTAGGGGGCGCCCATGCTCCATTAATTGGTTGTTGGTCGTTCAAAGGCTCCAAAAGGCATGTAGTTACAAGTATTCTGCATCTGGGCGTCTAATGCGGCCCGCATGGGAGTTCCATGCGTTTCTAATGCGGGTCGCCTGGGATTTAAATATCAGGCGAGTAAAAGAGGAGGCTCGCGGCCCGCCTACACTTAGGCTATTACTTAACGCGGGTCGCGAGAGGCTTGGTTTCCAGAAATTTTAAATCTTTTGAAATGATTATCAGAATCTGGTAATTAATAACGAAATCTTTCGTAATGATTTGCCTGACCTTTCGGTTTTGAAGGGGTAACTTTGCGGTTTGGCCCTCGGTTATTTACCGATAGGGGCCTCGTGTTATTTACCCGCATTATTAAGTCCCCGGTTTGTTTATTAATTATTCAGAAAGCCTTAACTTTCATTGTTGACGCTTTTAACCCTTCTCATACGAAATTGAGTATAACTCTCTCGTTTTAAGACGGAACTTTGCGGAAATTTGCACAGTATATTCTAGTGAGCGTATAATACTGTTACGAAGCCTTGGGAACGTTAAAGGGTCACTCAGAGGTATAATTAAACATGTTGACACAGTTAACCCCTGTAGCTCGTAATCTCTCACTTTCTTCCGCGTTTCGCTTCCGTACGATCTATGATTTATTCGTTTGAAGGTACAAGCATTATTTAGGGTTACTATACAGTATATTTACCCTTGTTGACATTTATAACCCTCGAATTTATATACTTTCAAGGTTTGTCAAAATTAGTCCTTTATTTATTATAGATGCCACGTGTAATCAAATGACACGTGTTAACACATCATTGGACACAAAAATTCGAGGTGTTACACCCCAACATCTAATTGTTACTAGGTTAGAACCTCATGTATTACACATGTTAAATAAATGTAATTTTATATACAAAATAATAAAGCAATAAATATTTTAAAACTTTGTTTATTACACGGGTTGAATAAATGTAATTTTATATATTAAATAATAAAAAGTTATATTTTTAAGAACGTATATTATGCGGATTGAATAAATGTAATTTTATATACCGAATAATAAAAAACATTATATCTTTAAAAACCCATATTAGTTGTTGTAAATTGATAATATATAAATATGGATTAGACTAATAATATATTGTTTAAAAAATATAACACAAGTTTATAATAGTAGTTTGTAACACCTCGAAATTTTGTGTCCAATAATGTGTTAACACGTGTCGTTTGATTACACGTGGCATCTATCATAAATAAAGGACTAATTTTGACAAACCTTGAAAGTATGTAAATTCGAGGGTTATAAATGTCAACAAGGGTAAATATACTGTATAGTAATCCTAAATAATGCTTGAACCTTCAAACGAATGAATCATAGATCGTACGGAAGCGAAACGCGGAAGAAAGTGAGAGATTACGAGCTACAGGGGTTAACTGTGTCAACATGTTAAATTATACCTCTGAGTGACCCTTTAACGTTCCCAAGGCTTCGTAACAGTATTATACGCTCACTAGAATATACTGTATAAATTCCACGAAGTTCCGTTTTAAAACGAGAAAGATATGATCGAATTCGTATGAGAAGGGTTAAAAGCGTCAATAATGAAAGTTAAGGCTTTCTGAATAATTAATAAACAAACCGGGGACTTAACAACGCGGGTAAATAACACGAGTTCCTTAGTTGTAATTAACCGAGGGCCAAACCGCAAAGTTACCCCTTCAAACCCGAAAGGTCAAGTAAATCATTACGAAAGATTTCGTTATTAATTGCCAGATTCTGTTAATCATTACAAAAGATTTAAGAATTCAGAAAATATAACCTCTCGCGGCCCGCGTGAGGTTTAGGCATAAGTTGAGGCGGGCCGCGAGCCTCCTCATTTACACGCCTGATTTCTTAAACTCAGGCGGCCCGCGTAAAAATGCATGGGAACTCCCATGCGGGCCGCGTGGGACGCCCAGATGCAGAAAACTTGTAACTACTTGCCTTTTGGAGCCTTTGAACGACCAACAACCAATAAATGAGGCATGGGCACCCTATGCTCGACCCATATCACTTAGGGGCACCTGCCCATCATCCATGATCACTTGTAGCATGTGTTGTGATGATCTAATGGCCTTGTAAACACTATAAATAGCCACACTTGGCTCATAAGTTCACCACACCTCAAACACACTCATCTGATCATTTCAAGAGCTCTCAAGCATTCCTCTGTGTTCTTAAGTCTTCCCTCAAGCTTCTGTAAGTGATCTAACCCTTTGTGGTTTCACATTTCCTTAGTAAATAGCTAAAAACCAAACCGTCGTAAATACGGTTTGACTTTAAAATAAATCAGTGATGGTTCAGTCTTATGACGAATCAAAAGTAGTTTTGAGTTGGTATTTATGTGGGTAATAAACCCCTAAAAGGGTTCCCTCTGATCACCACTCTAACTATGTCAAATATCGAGTCAAACGCGCACTTAAAAAGTCAACAGAAAGTCATTTTGCCATTTTCTACATAATCTGTAATGTATACGTTATGAAACATGTTTTGATGTTCATAAAACATGATAATAAGTATATAAACTTGTTTCCGCTCGTTTGAATCGACCGTTTGCTATATTGACCCGGTTCGGAGCCGAATGTCGCAAAAGTTTGACTTTTGCTTTGACTTCAGTTCTGACCCGTTTTAGTGAGGTATAGATATGCCTTAGGACTCTCTTAGGACCAGGTTACATGATGGTATAAACCTCTGTGATCGGTTCATGAGTTATCCGAGTCTTTTGCGCATTTCCGTTAATCGCCTAAAAGTTGACCGTAACGCCATTTTGAAAATAAAACGAGTATTTCGGACACGTGAACGGACCAGAACCTTGCTTATTAAATTATAAGCATGTCCTTAAAGTTTCACGTCAATCCGAGGTCTAGAATGAGAGTTATGCTAAATAGCGCAATTAAAGTAAACTTTTGTAATAAACGGCGCAATTAGCATAACGCCTATCTAAACCCAGATTTCGCCACCAAAACTTTTACCCACTGTATTAAAATAATATTTTGGGAATTTTAAAGATTTTTATTAATTTTTACCTTGCTCATAACCTGCGGTTATGGCTACGGTTCGGTAAATACCGAATATGCCCTTTTCGGCCAAAACATGAGTTCTACAAGGTCTTTTGACCCGATTCCAGTTGCTACCGGTTCCAAATAAAAAATAAAGTATTTTAAGCTTTATAAGCTGTTCGGGAAACTCAGATTTCCTGTAGAACTCGAAAAGCTCTTTAAAAGTCTTTAAAATGACCGAAAAACCCCTACGGGGCGTAATATTAACTAAAACTCGTTACGGGCATCACGGAAGGTATCCTACTGATACCACAACCTCTTTAAGGCATATTGACTTAGGAAATAAGCGTAGGACTCTCATGGTTAACCGTTTCGCCTATTGCGCGCACGGTTCGGCTTATGAAACTAGTTTTCATAAATTAGCCGATACGGGTCAAATAATATTATTTGAACCCCAAAATCCAGAGTGTGAACCATAAACCCATATAAAACAAGTCTCTGAACTTGTTGGGTCAGAATCACACTCCATTCTCGGTTTTCGCCTTTTCGCGCGATTAAACCATATTCATAGATCAGAACCAACCGGTCTAGGCTACGGCCAATATGAGGACCCGTTAGGATTCTAAGAGGTTAATTAAAACCTTCGTTCCAGATTAGGAGCCCCGGTAAAAGCTGTCGGCGATTTAATCGAATTAAGGATATATACTTGCAAAGGTAAATACTTTAACTTATTTCCCCTATATGGGCTTGGGTTACGGTATGTTAATACCGCTTGATTGAGCATTATATTTTTCCATCGCTTAGGTGGTTAATTAAATAATATGATCGGCTCATTTAAACAGTTTTGTTTCTTAAAAGCCTTTGGGGGGTTTAATGACCGTTGTCCCGGATATCCTTGGCATCATTTTACGAAATGGCCACGACCATCGACATCCCGGTGTAGGCGTACACCCGGTATATATTGTCGACATTAAATTAAAAGACGTAGCCGTTGGTTTTTATACTACGGTTTTACGCAATGTGGTGTGTCTATAAATCTTTAACCCGGCACGACCCGGGCTACTGAACGCATAAAAGAACATGTAAAACGTTCACAAGATTTTAATAATTTTCCCAAGTTATAAAAGAGTTTGTGCCTTGTGCATTCAAATCAATTTTAAATAAACATTTTCAAATGTGTCAGTTGAATGTATTTACCAGTGTAAACTGACGTATTTTCCCCAAAAAGATTAAGTGCAGGTACTATACGAAATTGGCTGGTATAAGCTTCCTAAGCATCACGAATAGTCTCGCAAACTCGATGCCGTATCTGAATGAACAATATTTTATTACTTTTTGATCCGCTGTGGATATATTCGACTTCTGTAATACATTTGATATTACAACCAGAGGTTGAAGTATATATTTATCTTTAAGCTTCCGCTGTGCATTTATATAATTGTGTGGTTTTACTATATTGTTGCCAACATCGTCACGGTAATCCCCCACCGGGCCCACCGGAGAGACACGTGGAAATCGGGGTGTGACAGGTTGGTATCAGAGCCAACATTGAGTGAATTAAACACTATCCTAATGTGTTAAATCTCAATGACACGATTGCACATACTTGAGTCTAGACAAGAACTTAGGACAAATTCGAATTTTTATTCCAGTTTTGTCTTTTTCTTTTATTATTGGTATTTAAAGTTTTATAAAGCAGGAAAAAAATGCCGCCTGTTATATTCCGAGGAAGAGGAAGGGGAAGAAGAGGCAGAGGAGATGTCGTGACACATCACGATAACGAAGCTGGACCATCAGGTACAAGACATCCTTCGATGACAAGGAGCGAAGAACCACAACGACGAAGAGATCTTTACGAACCCGCGAGGCATTCCACCTCGCACAGCTCGACGCCATCCTACCGGCACTCCTTTGGGCCAAATTCCGAGAATGATCCCAACAACCCACAACCTTCCTTCATACCTCTACAACGTTCGGTATCGCACCGAAATTACGACGACCCTACTCCATACTTCATAGGTCAGTTTAATCCGGCTGACTACATACAGGAACCTTCAGGCTTTGTTCCATTAGGGCCGCAAGATCACTTCTCCGAAGACCATATGGATGAAGATACTGATCCAACTGAACCTGCTCGTGGTACGCCCACGCATCCGATAGAAGTCTCTGATGGGTCATCCTTCCATGGCACACCCTATCAGGGGCCAGACAGTTTCCAAGCGTTGTTTGACCGACATGAGTGGTACTACACGCCACCTCAACAGACAACACAACAACCGCGACATCCACAGGATCCCTCTGAGGATTCACGCTTTGTGGCAGTTACGCCACCACCTCCGCCACCGGCACAACCAGTAATACCTGATCCGCCAAGGCGTAGGAGGACGAATGCGCGTATGTCCACACGAGGAGGAGGGGGTATCCACTTCAGCACCCCTCGACACTCTAGTAGTAGCCACTATCCGCCACTACAAGAAGAAGGACCTTCAAGTCCTATACAGGAGGCGAACTCCGCACCAGCTGCACCAAATTCGCCGCCATTTGGGTATGACCAACCCATACCTGCTTACACGGGTCCAACGGCTTACAACCCGTTCGAACCGTCACAAGCACAAAACAACTATAATTATGAGCGCGACCCATATGTGGTGTCGGCTAGATATAATGCGCGCTACCCCGACGGAGCTCATGGGAACATGGGACCACCGGACTACTCAGCTCATGGGTATCCAATACCTCCCAGACCCCCAGTTCCGCAACAAGCGCCACAACCACGTTTCTCTCCTCCTGAACAGGAAGAGATACTCCATCGACTAGATCGTGTGGAGAGAGAGTTCGAAGAAGAGAAAAAGAGCCATCGAGGATTTCTCAAGGGCTTGGCGAACCTACTAAAGGGCAAAAAGAAGAAACGTGACCATTAGCCCTTAATAGTTGTACTAATGTAATTTCTATTTTGAAATAAGTCCCTGCGTGGACACTTATCGTATTTCAGTCCCTACGTGGACTTATCTTTTAGTCCTTGCATGGACACCTATCTTGTATTAGTCCCTGCGTGGACTTGTCAATTATTTTAAACCTCTATGGAGGTATGTACTATTTGAAAGACCCGTCTAGGGCAATGTGTAATTGTATTTAAGATTATGGAATGTATGTTATGAGTTTTGTTTTAATATGTATGAAATAAATCAAAACCAATCCTTTTAAATTGATCTGCCTAAATAAAGAATCTTACGAGTGAAACCTAGCCTGGTGTCTTTTAAGATCCGGTCAAGATGGTAGGACTTAATTAAAAGATTCAGATTCCTTGTTAACCGCTGCAAGCATGTTAACAACCATGGCAGATGTGATTCGTTAAAATCACGCACGTCATTCTTATACAATAATCCTTTAAGGATTTCAAAGCCCAACGAAATGATTTAAAAATCGTGGGTTAAATCACCTATGCAAGTGATCAATCGTATTAAAACATCCATTAGTGATGTAGTGCATACGGGCCAATCTTATTAAAACATCCATTAGTGATGTAGTGCCTACGGGCCAATCTTATTAAAACATCCATTAGCGATGTAGTGCCTACGGGCCAACCATATTGGAACATCCATTAGAGGTGTAGTGCCTATGGGCCATAATAATTGTCTTATAAAGACAAAAGGCAGTGGTGGTCTATGACTCTCTGTCAGAAAGAGATAAAAGAACTACGGTTCAAATCTCTATGCCTTTGATTCTCTGAAATCTCGGCTAATATTATAAAACATCCTCGTGATTAGGCTTTATGCCGCCAATATTATTGATATAGCTGAAATAGGATATATTCAAATCCTAATATCTAATAAAGTAATAAGTTAACCAAATATGGTCTCTGTTACCATGGTTGACAAATTGTCATAAAAGATAATTATATATTAATCTCCTGAATAAAATTTTGTTATCTTCTGTAGCAGATTCAAGTTACAATGGCGGATCCCAATAGAGAGAACAACCATACAAATGAAGATGACTACGACAATGCGCCAGTGCATCTGACAGGCGCACAGCTAAAGGCTCTGATTGACAATGCTGTTCAGGCAGCTCTTGATCATCAATATACTGAGTCCCAAGGCAGAACCGTATCAAAACCACCCTCTAAACCAAAGACACACTCCAAACCACCCTCTCAACCCAAGAAAGATGACGACAAACACTCATCCACTGAGAACAGCGTTCATCGCGATAGAGAATATACTGATGCATCAAATGCTAAGGGTTGCACCTACAAATACTTTGTATCTTGTAAGCCCCGGGAATTTACAGGGGAGAAAGGTGCTGTTGATTGTATCACCTGGCTATATGAGATGGACACTATTGTGGACATCAGCGGGTGTGCAGAGAAGGATGTGGTGAAGTATGTGTCCCAGTCATTTAAGGGCGAGGCCCTGGCATGGTGGAGAGCGTTGGTGCAGGCATCAGGTAAGTCTGCTTTATACAAGATGACATGGGAGGAATTTATTGCTCTCATTAAGGAAAACTACTGCCCTCAGCATGAGGTTGAGAAGATCGAGGCTGACTTTGTGTCACTGGTAATGACGAACCTGGACTGCCAGGCTTATTTGACGAGCTTCAATACGATGTCTCGCCTGGTTCCGTACCTTGTGACACCAGAGTCCAGAAGAATCGCCCGTTTCATTGGGGGATTGGAGCCTGCGATAAAGGTGAGTGTAAAGGCCTCCCGGCCGACGACCTTCAGGTCAGTTACTGACCTCTCCTTGTCTCTCACCTTAGACGCTGTCCGTCTGAGGACACTAAGGAGCAAGGAGGCTGAGAAGAGAAAACGTGAGGATGATACCTCACGAAGATCAGGGAAGAAGCACCGTGGAAACGGTGAAGGCAAAAGAGGGTCGGAGGCAAAGAAAGATGGGCAAGCTGGTGAAAGGCCCAACTGCAAAATCTGCAAGAAACCCCACTCTGGGAAGTGCAGGTTTGCATCGAATTCACAGTCACAACCAAAGACTCCTTCCTGTGGACTATGCAAGTCCAAGGATCATAAGACTGTGGAATGCAAAAAGATCAAGGATGCAACCTGCTATGGTTGCAACGAGAAGGGGCATATCAAGAGTAACTGCCCTAAGAACGCCAAGAAGGCGGAGGAGACCAAGAAGACTAATGCTAGAGTCTTCCGCATGGATGCAAAGGAGGCAGTACAGAACGACAATGTGCTTACAGGTACTTTTCTCGTAAATAATATATTTGCAAGAGTACTTTTCGATTCCGGCGCTGATAAGTCCTTTGTAGACCAAAAGTTTTGTAAACTATTGAACATGCCGATCAAAACCCTAGATGTAAAATACGAGGTAGAGTTAGCAGACGGCACGATAGAAACCGTCTCCACTGTGCTAGAGGGATGTGAAATGTCCATTAAGAACCATTCTTTTCCTCTATCTCTACTTCCTTTCAAACTAGCGGGTTTCGACATAGTCCTAGGCATGGACTGGTTATCCCGTAATCAGGCCCAGATTATTTGCGGCAAAAGGCATATAGTATTAAAGACTCCGAGTGGTGAATCGCTCACCATTCGAGGAGATACACAGTACGGATTGCCCGAAGACGTATCCATGCTCAAAGCTTCTAGGTGTTTAAACAGAGGATGCGTAATTTACATGGCTCAGGTGATAATAGAAGAACCTAAGCCGAAGATCGAGGATCTTCCTATCATTTCTGAATACCCCGAGGTTTTTCCGAAAGAACTACCTGGTTTGCCACCAGATAGACAAGTGGAGTTCAGAATAGACATCATTCCTGGAGCAGCTCCGATAGCAAGAGCACCTTACAGGCTAGCTCCAACGGAAATGAAAGAACTGAGGACCCAGTTGGATGAACTGCTGGCGAAAGGTTTTATCAGACCTAGTTCATCTCCCTGGGGAGCACCAGTCCTATTTGTAAAGAAGAAGGACGGATCGATGCGGTTGTGCATCGATTATCGAGAGCTAAACAAAGTTACCATAAAGAACAGATATCCTTTGCCAAGGATCGATGATCTGTTCGACCAGCTGCAAGGAGCAAGCTATTTCTCGAAGATCGACTTGAGGTCGGGCTATCATCAGCTAAGGGTCAGAGATGAGGATGTACATAAGACAGCATTTAGGACTCGCTATGGTCATTACGAGTTCCTAGTGATGCCTTTTGGGCTCACAAATGCACCGGCTGCGTTCATGGATCTCATGAATCGCGTCTGCAAGCCGTGTTTGGACAAATTTGTCATAGTCTTCATCGACGATATCCTTATATATTCCAAGAACCAAGCTGACCACGAGAAGCACCTCCGTTGCATTCTCGAATTACTACAGCGTGAGAAACTCTACACCAAGTTCTCGAAATGTGAATTCTGGCTACGAGAGGTTCAGTTTTTAGGTCACGTTGTGAGTGAGCGTGGTATCCAAGTGGATCCCGCTAAGGTAGAGGCGGTCATGAACTGGCAAGAGCCAAAGACGCCTACCGAAATCCGTAGTTTCCTGGGGTTAGCAGGATACTACAGGAGGTTCATTGAAAATTTTTCGAGGATTGCTGCGCCTTTGACTTCCCTGACCAAGAAGAAAGAAAAGTTTATTTGGGGCCCAAAGCAGCAAGAGTCCTTCGAAATACTGAAGCAAAAGCTGAGCAACGCACCTGTGTTGACCTTACCTGAGGGTACAGAAGAATTCGTAGTTTACTGCGATGCATCACACACGGGCATGGGGTGTGTGCTTATGCAGAAGGGCAAGGTGATTGCCTACGCTTCAAGGCAATTAAAGGTGCACGAAAAGAATTACACCACCCATGATTTGGAGTTAGGTGCCGTTGTATTTGCACTAAAATTGTGGAGGCATTACCTTTATGGTATTAAATTTGTGATTTATTCTGATCACAAAAGCCTCCAGCACCTGTTCAACCAGAAGGAGTTGAACATGAGGCAGCGCCGTTGGATGGAAACCTTGAATGACTATGATTGCGAGATCAGGTACCATCCCGGCAAGGCGAATGTAGTCGCTGATGCCTTGAGCAGGAAAGAAAGGGTAAAACCTATTCGAATCAATGCCAAGAGCATTGAGGTCAAGAACAATTTAATTGAAAGGATTTTAGCTGCACAGCGAGAGGCTGTGTTGGAAGCTAATTATCCTAATGAAAAATTAGGAGTGACTGAGGAGCAGTTAACTCTTAGCAAGGATGGAATCCTTAGACTGAACGGACGTATATGGGTTCCAATTTATGGAGGACTACGAGATGTTATCCTCCAGGAAGCCCATAGTTCCAAATACTCAGTCCATCCTGGTGCAGACAAAATGTATCAAGATTTAAAGGCAAATTATTGGTGGATAGGCTTGAAAAAGTCTGTGGCCGCCCACGTAGCAAAGTGCTTGACTTGTGCTCAAGTCAAAGCCGAGCACCAAAAGCCGTCCGGCTTGCTACAACAGCCTGAGCTTCCCGAGTGGAAGTGGGAATGCGTAACTATGGACTTCATAACCAAGTTACCCAAAACCAGGAAGGGAAACGATACAATATGGGTCATAGTCGATAGGCTGACTAAATCAGCTCATTTTCTACCCATCAAGGAGACGTATAGCTCCGATATGTTAGCCCAACTTTATGTTGATAAGATTGTAGCCTTACACGGCATACCTGTGACTATTATCTCCGATAGGGATACCAGGTACACGTCTCATTTCTGGAAGAGTTTCCAGCAACCTTTGGGCACGCGTTTAAACTTTAGTACGGCTTACCATCCACAGACGGACGGTCAAAGTGAGCGTACTATCCAAACGCTAGAAGACATGCTTCGTGCATGTGCAATCGATTTAGGCGGTAACTGGGATAAGAATCTACCTGTCACAACCCCCGATCCCAATTCCCGGGGAATGGGCGGCCGTGAGCCAGTTGCGGTGGTATCACGTTTATTTGTCCAATTTGGCAGCGGAATTTTCATCAGGACCGTAGTTAGGAAATATTTAAATCAGAGTAAACCACCATATTTTATAATATTAAACACATGGGTAAAACCCAAGTTTTTTTTTTTATTACAAACTGCATTACAGGGATAAATCCCACTTTATTGAAATAAAACGCTTTCTTTTTATATAGGTAACTTTTATTGCCACTTTTCCAAGCCTCCAGTGTTGTCCAGCTGGCTTCTATTTGGCTTTCACATTTCGTTACCTGAAACGCGTTTTAAAAAGGTTTTGTCAGTGGGAAATACTGGTGAGTGAATCCCAGTTTAATCAAGTTTAAATAGAAAGTCACAGTGAACAGTATTGAGGGCGCATCCGCAATTACATTTGTTTCCAAGTTATATCAATTATCACCCTTGGTACTGTCGACACCCGACTTGTGGGAATGTTATTCCATAACCAGGTTGTAACCAATTTTGTATACAAAACCCCAACATACCCATGATAATTGTATTCTTACAAATACTCAATAACTGTTATTTGCATAGAAAAGTATGCAAGGTTTTGTAAAAACAGTTAACAAAAAGTGGATCAACTCACATTGCTGTTTTAGGTTATCCTTTATGATTTCCTGGTGAATATCTATAATTTACACAAATGCACGTGTGTTAGTATAATAACCCAATTTAACATTAGAAATACCCTCCCCGAGACGGCATTCCAACGACTACGTCGGGCAGAACCACGACAGCCGTTACGGAACCCTAGATCAATCGGGCAGCGTATCTAATACGTCTCCAGGGGTTATAATACTTACATCGTAGCAGAACCTCGCTATTTTAGGGGGTATTGGACTCGGGTATAATGCCCACTATTTAAAAGCTAGAGAGAAAGAAAGAAATTTGAGCGAAACTGACTGAAGGCCGTTGCCCTCCATTTATAGTGTCTGATTCGAGGGTTCTCGCGGCCCGCGTGGAGTTTGGCCTGGCTTTACGCGGCCCGCATTGACTTAAGTCAATGGTCTAGCTTGGCTGGGTCACCATATAGGCTCGACACGAGTTGGACACGTGGCCGTTCCGGGCTGTGCCACAAATCAGGAAGTGCGCGGCCCGCATGGACTTACACGAGCATGTACGCGGCCCGCCTAAACTAATGGTTTTGACAAATCCTGGTTACTACTCGCGCGGCCCGCTTAAGCTAGAGGTGAGGCCATACGCGGCCCGCCTCAGCTTAACAAATTTTGTTTATATTTATTTTATATAATATAATCTAGTTTGAGGCTCGGTTTTCACATACGGGATGCATATAATGACAAATAGATATATTTAAAGACGTATTAGGGCATTGGAATTATTACGAGGATGTCGGTTTTACCGAGGGTTGTTATATCCTCCCCACCTTGTTTTAGAGCTCGTCCTCGAGATCTACTGGAACAAGTGTGGATATTTCCTTTTCATTTCTGATTCAAGCTCCCACGTATACTCGGGTCCTCTTTTGGAGTCCCACTTCACTTTGACCAAAACTAGTCTTTTATGCTTGAGATTCTTAATTTTCCTATCTTCAATTTGCAGTGGCTTTTCTACAAACTTGAGTTGTTCATTAACCTCTATATCCTTAAGAGGTACTACGAGTGATTCGTCGGCTAAACACTTTTTAAGATTAGATACATGAAACACATCATGTATTCCTGCTATTTCCGCTGGTAGTCGTAGCTGATAAGCTACAGGTCCTATTCTTCTGATAATTTCAAAAGGTCCAATATACCTGGGGCTTAGCTTTCCTCTTTTAATGAATCTTACCACTCCTTTCCAGGGAGAGACTTTTAATAATACTCTATCTCCTACTTGAAATTCTAAGGGTTTACGCCTGTTGTCAGCGTAGCTCTTCTGGCGATCACGTGCGGTTTTTAGTCGTTCCTTGACTTGAATAATTTTGTCGGTTGTTTCTTGTACTATCTCGGGTCCAGATAGTTGCTTTTTCTCCAATTTCCGCCCAACAGACTGGGGTTCTGCACTTTCTTCCATAAAGTGCTTCGAATGGTGCAGCATTGATACTTGTATGATAACTGTTATTATAAGAAAATTCTATCAAAGGTAAGTGTTCGTCCCAATTACCTCCGAAGTCAATTACACAAGCTCTAAGCATGTCTTCCATCGTTTGAATTGTTCTTTCGCTTTGCCCGTCTGTTTGAGGATGATAAGCAGTGCTTAGGTTTAGCCTGGTTCCCATTGCTCTTTGAAAACTTGACCAAAAGTGAGAAGTAAAACGACTATCTCTATCAGAAACAATTGATAAAGGAGTGCCATGTAAAGAAACGATTTCGTTTACATATAATTTGGCTAATTGTTCCATATTAAAGGTTTCTTTCATTGGTAAGAAATGAGCTGATTTGGTTAGCCTATCTACAATCACCCAGATTGTATCATTACCTTTTCTTGTTTTGGGTAATTTAGTAACAAAATCCATTATTATTAATTCCCATTTCCACACTGGCATTTCTAATTGCTGTAACAAACCTGAGGGTTTCTGGTGTTCAGCTTTAACTTGTGAGCAAGTTAAACATTTAGAAACATATGCTGCTACATCCTTTTTCATTCCTATCCACCAGAAATTTTTCCTTAAATCCTGGTACATTTTATCGCTTCCTGGATGCATCGTATATTTAGATTTATGAGCTTCTTCTAATATACGGTGACGTAAGTCTCCTAATTTAGGTATCCACATTCTCTTTTTATGGAATCTCCAAATCCCATCCGTTCCCTGTTCTAATTCCTTAATCATTCCTTTTAATTTTTCCGTATCTTCCTTGATTACTGAATCTTGTGCTTTTCTAATCTGTTCATTTAAATCTACTTGCAGATTTAATTTAAGAGAACGTACTCTTCTTGGCTTTTCGTAATATTTTCGGCTTAAAGCATCAGCCACTACATTGGCTCTTCCTGCGTGATACTGGATATCACAGTCGTAATCGCTAAGCAATTCCATCCAACGCCTTTGTCTCATATTCAACTCTTTTTGCCCGAAAACATATCTTAAACTTTTATGATCTGTGAATATGGTAAACTTACTACCATAAAGATAATGTCTCCAAATCTTAAGGGCAAAGATTATAGCTCCTAATTCCAAATCATGGGTTGAATAATTTTCTTCGTGACTCTTAAGCTGTCTAGAGGCGTAAGCTATTACCTTTTGACGTTGCATCAACACACATCCATAACCTAATTTAGAAGCATCACAGTAAATTACAAAGTCTTCGTTTCCTTCTGGTAATGCTAATATAGGTGCATGGGTTAATCTTTGCTTAAGGATTCTAAAAGCTTCTTCTTGTTTTAGTCCCCATTCAAACTTAACAGATTTACAGGTTAACTTAGTCAAAGGAATGGCTATTCTAGAAAAATCTCGAATAAATCTTCTATAATAACCGGCCAATCCTAAGAAACTTCTAACCTCGGTTGGTGACTCAGGGGTTTTCCATTTAGTGATTGCCTCGATCTTCGCTGGGTCTACATGAATTCCTTCATGATTCACTAAATGTCCGAGAAATTGTATCTGTTCTAACCAAAACTCGCATTTTGAAAACTTAGCATAAAGCTTTTCTGTTCTTAACAAGCTTAAAAGTAAGTGCAAGTGCTTTGCATGCTCTTCTTTACTTTTAGAATAAATGAGAATATCATCTATGAAGACAATTATGAATTTATCCAAATATGGCTTACATATTCGGTTCATCATGTCCATAAATGCGGCTGGGGCATTGGTTAAACCAAATGGCATGACAGTAAATTCATAATGACCATACCTTGTTCTGAATGCGGTTTTAGGAATATCCTCTTCCTGTACCTTTAGTTGATGATATCCTGATCTTAAATCGATTTTAGAGAAAAATCGAGCTCCTTGAAGTTGATCAAACAAATCATCGATTCTTGGTAATGGGTACCGATTCTTAATCGTGACTTTGTTCAATTCGCGGTAGTCAATGCACATACGCATCGATCCGTCCTTCTTTTTGACAAATAATATTGGTGCTCCCCATGGCGATGAACTTGGCTGTATAAATCCTTTTTCTAACAATTCATCCAACTGTTTCTTCAGTTCTTGCATTTCAGCGGGGGCTAAACGGTAAGGTGCTTTGGCAATTGGTGCTGTTCCTGGTAGCAGATGGATTCTAAATTCAACTTCCCTGTCTGGCGGTAATCCTGGCAATTCTTCTGGGAAGACATCTGAAAATTGGGATACTACTGGGATATTTTTTAATTCTTTTCCTTTAGTGTTAGTGATTATAGAAATCAAATACACTATAGATCCTTTTCTTATACAACTTGCAGTTTTCATCACAGAGATGAATTTCGTAGATCTAAAGGGTTTATCTCCTTTAATTGAAATCTTATCACCTCTTGGTGATTTTAATTGAATTGTCTTTTGATCACATAAAATACTGGCTTTATTGGCTATTAACCAATCCATTCCTAACACAACATCAAATCCAGCCAGATTCATTGGATAAAGGTTTGCCATAAATTTTTGATTAAAAATTTCTATTCTTGCTCCCTGCAAGATTTCAGAAATCCTAACAGTTTCTCCATTTGCGGTTTCTACTAGACATTCTTGTGGTAGTTTAGTTAATGATTTATTTAGGAGTTTGCAAAACGAAGTATTAATAAAACTTTGGTTTGCACCAGAGTCAAATAATACTTTAGCAAAAATATCATTAACTAAAAACGTACCAGCAATGACGTCTGGAATCATCTTGGCTTCATCTGCAGTCAAAACGAATGCTCTAGCATTTCTAGGGTTCTTGTTGTTTGCAGCTGGAGTCAACTTTGGGCAGTTTGTCCTAATATGGCCTTTTTCTCCACAGTTGTAACACATTCCATTACTGGCTTTTCTTCTGCAATTTTCTTCCTTGTGACCTGGCAACTTACAATAATTGCAGTAATTGGAGCATCTTCCAGAATGCTTCTTCCTGCAGTTCCTGCAGTATGGGGCAGAGGTAGAACCTATATTTCTATGGTTAGAATTTCCAGAACGGAATTCTTGAGTAAGCCTTTGGGTTAAATTTTTCCTCTGATCTTCTTCCCTAGTTCTCACTAGTTCATCGGTCAAGGTATTGGCTAGTTCTACAGCTTCTTCTATGGTTTGGGGTCTAGCTGCCTTGACCACATGCCTAATTTCTCCAATTAATCCCCAAATGTAACGGGAAATTAATACCGGTTCAGGTGATGCAAGGTTTGGCACTATCCTAGCATATTCAAAGAATGTGGTAGTGTAACCTTTACTGTCTACCCCGATCATTCTAAGATTTAGGAATTTATTTGCTATTTGTTCTTTTTCATTGGGAGGACAGAATTTCCTTTCTACCATATTCTTAAATTCTTCCCACTCCATGTTATAAACCCTATCACTTCCTCTGGTTTGGAGTATAGTGTTCCACCATTCTAGGGCTGCATTCTTAAACAGATTTGAGGCAAACATTATTTTATCTTCTTCTGCACACTTGCTTATTTTCAGAACTGCCTCAATTTTCTCTATCCAGCGTAAAGCTGCAATGGGTCCTTCATTGCCCGAGAATTCTATTGGTTTGCAGGACCAGAATTCTTTGTAAGAACAACCATGTGGAATGGTTCTTCTTCTTTTAGGAATGGGCGTTTGAAGTACAAGTTCATTGTTCACGCTGTTTTCGGGTTCAGTCGGTCGCTTACTGCTATGCTTACTTTTATTATTCGCTTCTTGAACAGTTTGAATAATAAAGGGCATCGCATCTATAATTCCCTGTGCCACAATATGCTGAATGGCACTATTATCCATTTGGTTTCCGTTGTTATCGTTGTTCAGATTCTCGTTAACCACGTTATTGTTACTCTGGTTATCGTTATTCAGATTTTCTTGATTTTCCGCGTCGGCCATCTGAATTTTAGACATTTACCAGATATTAATATCACAAATAATATTTGTATATATCCAATCACATAACACACACTTTTTAACCAAAAGCGTCGAGCATTGCGACTTTTACTCTTTTTATATACTATGCATCGATACACACCAGTACAGAAATTAAAAATTACAGTACCGACTGAAATGTAAAGCTACAATACTAGTAGTATGTATCCGTAGTTTTTTTTTTTTTTAACACATATACACATATATTATTATTATATTTTATTATTATTACTATTACCGTCTTGTCATCACGTTTACTGATATGGATTCATCCAGAAATCCATATTGCGCTCGTCATACTTCCAGACGAGACGCTCTCCCACCTGTCGCATCCTCTCACTACTTTCTAAAATTTCCTCCCCAAAAGTCCTAAGTTCCTGGACATTTTCTGCACTCATTGGGGGTGCAGGTTCTAGGATTGGGTTTGGAATTTGTGGTGCGGGTGCCTGGTACGGGGCCTGGTAAGGGTATGGATTTTCTAAGATTTCCCTAATATAAGCATCGTTAATATTGTAGGGATCTTGAGGATCTAACCCTGGGTAGGCTCCTAGATTTGGCATCGGCACGTTTTCCTGAATTGGGTTTTGTTGCACATAATCCCTAACCTCGTTCCACCAGGGGTCGTAATTATCTGGGTCTAGGGGATTGGGTGCAGGTACCCTAGGTATCTCTTCTGGGTTTTCTATTTCCATGGGTTGATCAGGATTTGGTAATTGTGGTTGGGGTGCAAGCATTTGTTCCAGGTTTGGGTCAGCAGCAGTGGTTGCTAAAATACGGATATTAGCTATACCCCTATTGAGCATATCCTGGGCATAGGCATCGGTTTCTCGTTTGGCTGCGGCTAACACTCGCTGATCCTGTAACTTTTTCAGACGTTTCCTACGCTCATGTGCTCCCCTACTGAACCATCCCCTCTTTTTCTGAGGAAATGGCTCTTCAGACTGAGCCTTAAACACAAAGATTCCTTCTTCCGTGTCAGCAGAGTACCCTGAGAGGGCAGGCTGAGAAGAGGTGCCTTCGCTTCTAGGCGAACCAGACAATTGACGATACGCGTCAGAGGGTCCTTGGTCGCTCATACTGTAAACTAACAAATAGTCAGATAACACATAACAAGTAGATACAATTATACACGTATTTCCGTAATTTATTTCCTAACAATTTGAATTTTGATGTCAGCAGAACACTTCTGTGGCTGAATCAGTGGCATAGCTCTGATACCACCTCCTGTCACAACCCCCGATCCCAATTCCCGGGGAACGGGCGGCCGTGAGCCAGTTGCGGTGGTATCACGTTTATTTGTCCAATTTGGCAGCGGAATTTTCATCAGGACCGTAGTTAGGAAATATTTAAATCAGAGTAAACCACCATATTTTATAATATTAAACACATGGGTAAAACCCAAGTTTTTTTTTTTTATTACAAACTGCATTACAGGGATAAATCCCACTTTATTGAAATAAAACGCTTCCTTTTTATATAGGTAACTTTTATTGCCACTTTTCCAAGCCTCCAGTGTTGTCCAGCTGGCTTCTATTTGGCTTTCACATTTCGTTACCTGAAACGCGTTTTAAAAAGGTTTTGTCAGTGGGAAATACTGGTGAGTGAATCCCAGTTTAATCAAGTTTAAATAGAAAGTCACAGTGAACAGTATTGAGGGCGCATCCGCAATTACATTTGTTTCCAAGTTATATCAATTATCACCCTTGGTACTGTCGACACCCGACTTGTGGGAATGTTATTCCATAACCAGGTTGTAACCAATTTTGTATACAAAACCCCAACATACCCATGATAATTGTATTCTTACAAATACTCAATAACTGTTATTTGCATAGAAAAGTATGCAAGGTTTTGTAAAAACAGTTAACAAAAAGTGGATCAACTCACATTGCTGTTTTAGGTTATCCTTTATGATTTCCTGGTGAATATCTATAATTTACACAAATGCACGTGTGTTAGTATAATAACCCAATTTAACATTAGAAATACCCTCCCCGAGACGGCATTCCAACGACTACGTCGGGCAGAACCACGACAGCCGTTACGGAACCCTAGATCAATCGGGCAGCGTATCTAATACGTCTCCAGGGGTTATAATACTTACATCGTAGCAGAACCTCGCTATTTTAGGGGGTATTGGACTCGGGTATAATGCCCACTATTTAAAAGCTAGAGAGAAAGAAAGAAATTTGAGCGAAACTGACTGAAGGCCGTTGCCCTCCATTTATAGTGTCTGATTCGAGGGTTCTCGCGGCCCGCGTGGAGTTTGGCCTGGCTTTACGCGGCCCGCATTGACTTAAGTCAATGGTCTAGCTTGGCTGGGTCACCATATAGGCTCGACACGAGTTGGACACGTGGCCGTTCCGGGCTGTGCCACAAATCAGGAAGTGCGCGGCCCGCATGGACTTACACGAGCATGTACGCGGCCCGCCTAAACTAATGGTTTTGACAAATCCTGGTTACTACTCGCGCGGCCCGCTTAAGCTAGAGGTGAGGCCATACGCGGCCCGCCTCAGCTTAACAAATTTTGTTTATATTTATTTTATATAATATAATCTAGTTTGAGGCTCGGTTTTCACATACGGGATGCATATAATGACAAATAGATATATTTAAAGACGTATTAGGGCATTGGAATTATTACGAGGATGTCGGTTTTACCGAGGGTTGTTATACTACCCCTGATCGAATTCTCCTACAATAATAGCTTGACACCAGCATAAAGGCTGCGCCTTTCGAGGCATTATACGGTAGGAAATGTAGATCGCCTGTTTGTTGGGCGGAAATAGGAGAGGTCCAATTATCAGGACCAGAGATTGTTTTCCAGACAACGGGCAAGATTGTCCAGATCCGGGAACGTCTCAAGGCTGCCCGCGATAGGCAGAAAAGCTACGCTGATCCAAAACGTAAGGATTTCCACTTCGAAGTAGGTGAAAAGTGTTGCTTAAGGTATCACCCTGGAAGGGGGTGATGCGTTTCGGCAAGAAGGGCAAACTGAGTCCGAGATACATAGGACCTTTTGAGGTCATTGAACGTATCGGGTCAGTCGCCTATAAGTTGAACTTGCCTGAAGAGCTCAATGGAATTCACAATGTATTCCACATCTGCAATCTCAAAAAGTGCTTCGCCGATGAATCATTGGTGATTCCACACACAGATGTGCATATAGATGAGAGCTTAAAGTTTATAGAAAAACCTTTGTCGATTGAAGATCGACAGGTGAAGAAGCTTCGAAGAAAGCACGTACCGATTGTAAAGGTCAAATGGGATGCTCGTAGAGGTCCCGAATATACGTGGGAAGTCGAAGACACAATGAAAGAAAAGTACCCCTATTTATTTGAGTAAATCTCGGGTCGAGATTTATTTTAAGGGGGGTGAGGATGTAACACCTCGAAATTTTGTGTCCAATAATGTGTTAACACGTGTCGTTTGATTACACGTGGCATCTATCATAAATAAAGGACTAATTTTGACAAACCTTGAAAGTATGTAAATTCGAGGGTTATAAATGTCAACAAGGGTAAATATACTGTATAGTAACCCTAAATAATGCTTGAACCTTCAAACGAATGAATCATAGATCGTACGGAAGCGAAACGCGGAAGAAAGTGAGAGATTACGAGCTACAGGGGTTAACTGTGTCAACATGTTAAATTATACCTCTGAGTGACCCTTTAACGTTCCCAAGGCTTCGTAACAGTATTATACGCTCACTAGAATATACTGTATAAATTCCACGAAGTTCTGTTTTAAAACGAGAAAGATATGATCGAATTCGTATGAGAAGGGTTAAAAGCGTCAATAATGAAAGTTAAGGCTTTCTGAATAATTAATAAACAAACCGGGGACTTAACAACGCGGGTAAATAACACGAGTTCCTTAGTTGTAATTAACCGAGGGCCAAACCGCAAAGTTACCCCTTCAAACCCGAAACGTCAGGTAAATCATTACGAAAGATTTCGTTATTAATTGCCAGATTCTGTTAATCATTACAAAAGATTTAAGAATTCAGAAAATATAACCTCTCGCGGCCCGCGTGAGGTTTAGGCATAAGTTGAGGCGGGCCGCGAGCCTCCTCATTTACACGCCTGATTTCTTAAACTCAGGCGGCCCGCGTAAAAATGCATGGGAACTCCCATGCGGGCCGCGTGGGACGCCCAGATGCAGAAAACTTGTAACTACTTGCCTTTTGGAGCCTTTGAACGACCAACAACCAATAAATGAGGCATGGGCACCCTATGCTCGACCCATATCACTTAGGGGCACCTGCCTATCATCCATGATCACTTGTAGCATGTGTTGTGATGATCTAATGGCCTTGTAAACACTATAAATAGCCACACTTGGCTCATAAGTTCACCACACCTCAAACACACTCATCTGATCATTTCAAGAGCTCTCAAGCATTCCTCTGTGTTCTTAAGTCTTCCCTCAAGCTTCTGTAAGTGATCTAACCCTTTGTGGTTTCACATTTCCTTAGTAAATAGCTAAAAACCAAACCGTCGTAAATACGGTTTGACTTTAAAATAAATCAGTGATGGTTCAGTCTTATGACGAATCAAAAGTAGTTTTGAGTTGGTATTTATGTGGGTAATAAACCCCTAAAAGGGTTCCCTCTGATCACCACTCTAACTATGTCAAATATCGAGTCAAACGCGCACTTAAAAAGTCAACAGAAAGTCATTTTGCCATTTTCTACATAATCTGTAATGTATACGTTATGAAACCTGTTTTGATGTTCATAAAACATGATAATAAGTATATAAACTTGTTTGCGCTCGTTTGAATCGACCGTTTGCTATATTGACCCGGTTCGGAGCCGAATGTCGCAAAAGTTTGACTTTTGCTTTGACTTCAGTTCTGACCCGTTTTAGTGAGGTATAGATATGCCTTAGGACTCTCTTAGGACCAGGTTACATGATGGTATAAACCTCTGTGATCGGTTCATGAGTTATCCGAGTCTTTTGCGCATTTCCGTTAATCGCCTAAAAGTTGACCGTAACGCCATTTTGAAAATAAAACGAGTATTTCGGACACGTGAACGGACCAGAACCTTGCTTATTAAATTATAAGCATGTCCTTAAAGTTTCACGTCAATCCGAGGTCTAGAATGAGAGTTATGCTAAATAACGCAATTAAAGTAAACTTTTGTAATAAACGGCGCAATTAGCATAACGCCTATCTAAACCCAGATTTCGCCACCAAAACTTTTACCCACTGTATTAAAATAATATTTTGGGAATTTTAAAGATTTTTAATAATTTTTACCTTGCTCATAACCTGCGGTTATGGCTACGGTTCGGTAAATACCGAATATGCCCTTTTCGGCCAAAACATGAGTTCTACAAGGTCTTTTGACCCGATTCCAGTTGCTACCGGTTCCAAATAATAAATAAAGTATTTTAAGCTTTATAAGCTGTTCGGGAAACTCAGATTTCCTGTAGAACTCGAAAAGCTCTTTAAAAGTCTTTAAAATGACCGAAAAACCCCTACGGGGCGTAATATTAACTAAAACTCGTTACGGGCATCACGGAAGGTATCCTACTGATACCACAACCTCTTTAAGGCATATTGACTTAGGAAATAAGCGTAGGACTCTCATGGTTAACCGTTTCGCCTATTGCGCGCACGGTTCGGCTTATGAAACTAGTTTTCATAAATTAGCCGATACGGGTCAAATAATATTATTTGAACCCCAAAATCCAGAGTGTGAACCATAAACCCATATAAAACAAGTCTCTGAACTTTTTGGGTCAGAATCACACTCCATTCTCGGTTTTCACCTTTTCGCGCAATTAAACCATATTCATAGATCAGAACCAACCGGTCTAGGCTACGGCCAATATGAGGACCCGTTAGGATTCTAAGAGGTTAATTAAAACCTTCGTTCCAGATTAGGAGCCCCGGTAAAAGTTGTCGGCGATTTAATCGAATTAAGGATATATACTTGCAAAGGTAAATACTTTAACTTATTTCCCCTATATGGGCTTGGGTTACGGTATGTTAATACCGCTTGATTGAGCATTATATTTTTCCATCGCTTAGGTGGTTAATTAAATAATATGATCGACTCATTTAAACAGTTTTGTTTCTTAAAAGCCTTTGGGGGGATTAATGACCGTTGTCCCGGATATCCTTGGCATCATTTTACGAAATGGCCACGACCATCGACATCCCGGTGTAGGCGTACACCCGGTATATATTGTCGACATTAAATTAAAAGACGTAGCCGTTGGTTTTTATACTACGGTTTTACGCAATGTGGTGTGTCTATAAATCTTTAACCCGGCACGACCCGGGCTACTGAACGCATAAAAGAACATGTAAAACGTTCACAAGATTTTAATAATTTTCCCAAGTTATAAAAGAGTTTGTGCCTTGTGCATTCAAATCAATTTTAAATAAACATTTTCAAATGTGTCAGTTGAATGTATTTACCAGTGTAAACTGACGTATTTTCCCCAAAAAGATTAAGTGCAGGTACTATACGAAATTGGCTGGTATAAGCTTCCTAAGCATCACGAATAGTCTCGCAAACTCGATGCCGTATCTGAATGAACAATATTTTATTACATTTTGATCCGCTGTGGATATATTCGACTTCTGTAATACATTTGATATTACAACCAGAGGTTGAAGTATATATTTATCTTTAAGCTTCCGCTGTGCATTTATATAATTGTGTGGTTTGACTATATTGTTGCCAATATCGTCACGGTAATCCCCCACCGGGCCCACCGGAGAGACACGTGGAAATCGGGGTGTGACATAGTTAAAACTACTTTCAACAGAATATGTGAGTCGACTAATATATTTTAGAGTAAATTACTTTTTGAGTCTTTGTGTTTTTGGGGTTTTAACCACTTGAGTCTAAAATCAAAATGTTTAATGCCCTGAGTCCCTATAGCCACTTTTCTTAACCATTTGAATCAATTTTTCTAACACAGTTAGAATTATTCTGTTAACTTTTGTTAAATGACCAAATTACCCCTATATTTAAAAAAACAATTTATTATCATTAAAACTATCTCTCTCTACATCTACATATTCCACATACTCTCTCTCTCTACCTGATATCTTTCTCTCTCAAGAAAACCACCACCACACCACAACCATCACCACCTCCACCACCGTACAACCATTACCAACTCCACCACTGCACAACCACCTACACCAACACCGTCGCATCAACACCGCATCACTACCACCAACACCGCGACACCAACACCTCCATCAACAGTGAGTATTGGTTTTCAGATCTAGCGGCAGAAGACAGGTGCAAGCAGCCACTTCGATTTTCCGGCTTCCGGCAGCGGCGATAGATAGAGACAAACGGAGATCAGGTGGTACCGTGGTGGTACTCTTGTAGACAAACGACTTCCGGCAACGGCTGTAGGTAGAACGGATCATCTTAAAGGTGTTTATGCTACTAAAATGCTAAATATTATGTTAAAATCCATAGATTTAAAAGCGATTTTGCACTTTTAAATTGTTTTTATCAGACACAAAGCAATGTCTATTGTAGATGCACCACAGTGATCATAACTTCATGATTAGGAAAGATGAAACGATGCTTACTTGTTCAAATTTCATACATCACCATCTTATTAATACTATGTGCTTCTCTTTGTGGTACTGTATAGTGGTGGTTTTGCTAATTGAAGTGGGGTTTTATTGAAATTAAGAATGAAGAATGCCCAGATGTTGGATTTCAATGAAATGGTTAAAGATTGAATGTTGAATTTGTTAATTGAAGTGGGTTTGGATGCTGAATTTGTTCTTTGAAGAAGGTAATTAGAGGGATAGGTGTTCAGTTATGTTTTGGTGTTTTGTTAGGTTAAGTTTTTAGATGCTGTTTGGACTTTTAAGTAGTGAGTATAAGAAACAGAGATGAAATGTTATTTAGGGAGATGAAATGTATTTTGTTAATTTTTATTTTTTTGGGGTGGTGGGTGTTATGGTGGTCACGGTGTAGTGGTGGTGGTGACGGTGGAGATGCAGTCGCGACGGTGGTGTTGATGGTGGAGGTGTGGTGGTGGGATGGAGGTGGTTTAGGTTTAGAGAGAGAGTGAGATGCATCTGGTGAAGATAAATGAGAGAGAGGGAAAACTAAAAATAAATTAGTTTTTTTTTATTTTTTAATTATAGGGGTAATTTGGTCATTTAACAAATTTTAACAAAATAATTCTAACAGTGTTAGAAAATTGGACTCAAATGGTTAAAGAAAATGTTTATAGCGACTCAGGTCGTTAAACATTTTGCTTTTGGACTCAACTAGTTAAAACCCTTAAAATATAGGGACTCAAAAAGTAATTTACCCTATATTTTATTAGGCATGATGATTAATTATATATATTAATTTTGAGGGATGATAAATAGTAACTTTATTTTTATAATAATATATAGTTTTTTATTATTTTATTATTTAATATATTATAATAGTTTATTATTATATTTACTTTTAATAACATATTTTCCTTTTTTTTAAACATATCTATAGTCTATCTATAGTATATAATAAAAGAAACCAATAAAAGGACACATGTCATTCATTGAAGTCATCTATTTTTAAAGATAATTAATATCAATTAAAAAATAATTATAAAATTAAATTTAATATAAATTTAAATAATTTGTATAGGAGATAATATAATATTTTATAATATTTATAACTTTGTTATAGTTTCCTTTCTTACCCCAAAACTTTATCAAATTTTATCTTTACCCTTTCTTAGCCCTTAAGTTCAGGAAATGCAATTTTTAACCACTTTTTTATGAACTTTGTAAATGCCACTTTAACCCCCTCAAGAGTTTTTGCCTTGACGATATAAATTCGAGTTAGTCGGGTCGCGTATAATACGTTATGATTGTACGATACAAATTAGATTTACGTTACTTTTTGATCCAATTGCAATGCAACTATAGGATATATTGAGTTCAATCGGATACGTCAAAACGTGCGTTTTCATATGATTAACACATCACATAACGTTTGGATTAATCCCATCGATATAAATTACTAAAATGTAAATGATTTATTTATTTTATTAAACTAAAGTAGTTAAGGATAGAACCTATTTAAAAGATGTTTATAAGGGGTAAACAAAAATATTAATCAATGTTTATTAGTTCTATACTTTTATTTCCGTGTTCAATTCTCAACTCAAATATGGTAATCACTATGTTTACGTGACATTTATAAGAACCGTCGCCGCAATCACCCCATCCATCGTACATCGAGTATATCCGTTAGTTTTTTTTAAAGATGTTACTACACAAAATTACATTTATGCAACTCGTGTAATACATGGGGTTTTTAAAAAAATATAACTTTTTTATTATGTAGTATATAAAATTAGATTTATTCAATCCATATAATACATAGGGTTTATAAAAATATAATTGTTTATTGTTTGGTATATAAAGTTACATGTACTCAACCCGTATAACACATGAGGTTCTTGAAAATGTAACTTTTTCATTATTTAATATATAAAATTAAATTTACTCAACCTGTATAATACACGGTGTTCTCAAAGATATAACTTTTTTTATTATTTAATATATAAAATTACATTTATTCAACCCATGTAATACACGGGGTTCTAACCTAGTATTTCCTTTACCTTTTCTTTTTTTAACATATATTAATTTATCGATTAATTTGATACTTCTTTAATAAGTTATGTTTATAACTTTTTTCTAAAAACTTAAGCACGTGGTTGTGCTTGATTTCTTTCCCTGACATTCCGTTATAAGTTTTGTTAAAACGAGGTTATACTCAAAATAAAATATTTATTTGGTATCATAAACCGGTACGACGATAAACTAAATCGTTCTAATGGTTTGACTTTCTAAACAACATGCTTTATTTTCAATCACGTCTGTTTTACATTATCATTTGTTTGGTTTCGCCGCAATGCATAATATAAAAAAACTAGTTATATATGAAAAGTATGAGAGATATTTATCTCTCTTATTCTCATTGGACGATGTCGATTTTTTTAATATACACCATATAATATTAAATTATATAAATAAGAAGAAAGATCGCTTATATTTTCATGTTTGGAAATAAGATAAATTTAAATTTGAATATTTATATGAGAGATATTTACCATATATTACAGAGATTTTTTTAAGATATATCACATGACAATTAAATTATATAACTAAAAAATAATATCTATAATTAAGTGGAAGATAAGAGTGGGAAAGCAAAGATATAAATAGCTCCAATACATGTGTCTTCTACTGATTTACTTTATTATATAGTACTAATAGTAAGACCCGTGTGTAAACACAGGTGGTTTTTAGAAATTTTACATACCACATTTTATTAAACAACGAATGTATGATGTGTGATGATCCATAATTTGAGTAACTTACAAATGAAAATGAGCATTGCATCTAGTCATAAGACCCGTGTGCAAACACATGTGGTTTTTAGAAAACCATGCATATCACATTTTATTAAATGATGGATGATTATACATTTTTTTAAGTTTAATTAAAAATGGATTATAAAACCATAGAAACGGCATGCTAAACCAAAATGAGATGGTACCAAAACTTATTATCTATTATAGAAAATAGACAAGTATAAACTTGGATCATAAGTTAATATATCACTTACATAAGCCTATTTTTGTTGTCCTATCCAAAAAAAGGAGTAGCCACCCATTAACAATGTAACATGTTTATAGACATAACCACATACAAAACATGTCTAAGAAGCTAAATTACTACAACCGAGGAACCAAATGTACAACCACAAAAACTCATCAATGATAATCCAACTTCCAGCAATAAAGCAATATCTAACACCAAAAGGTTGAACTTCTATTAGGTTTATAATGTTAATTACACTAGGTACAATTTTAATACATGTAATTACATGGACCATTGTTTTATACCTTTTATAAAGCAATATCTAAAACGAAAAGGTTGAACTTCAAAAGGTTTGATGTTGTGGGAGAATGTCTAGCACTATTAATAATAGATGTGTCTTGTGCACATTGTTTGGTCCTTGTAGTGAGTTGTCTTTAATCTTTATCTGTCTCACCTGTTTCAGGACAGTTGTTACCTATATGTAAGCTGATGAGATGAATCTTACTATAAAGACAATAGATATACACTTGACTTTTGGTATTGACCAATCAATGTATTACTACAATTGTTTTTCTTTAATTAAAAACCTTAAGGATTTCCTTAAACAAATCTCAAATTTATAAAGTCTACTTATGCATCTTTGCTAATCAAGTCTACTATAGCACTACAAATTAACAAATAATGACACCAAATCTAGGGCAAATGAAAAAGCAAATCTCACATAGTAGAAAAATAATAGCAGACAACTGAATACTAATTTTCGTAAGCTACATATATCATTTTCGTAACCGTTAATTAAATAAAAAATGACTGAAACCTCCTATCTAGTCTTAATTCATCACATAGTAATAAAAATAAAAATAAAAATGAACCATGAGTACCAAGTGCATCAAATAAGACAGAAAGTAGCCTAAAACTCACCTGATGTTATCGTCGTTCAATGCCATCATAGCCAATGAAACCCAAATGTGTTCGACCCATACTTGACACTCTTGCAGAGCTCCAAACTAAAGAAGATACCGGATCGGAAATATTCAAGACATAGAGATAGAAAATAGTAATAAGAACTCAGACAGAAGGGGGATGATTACCTGTTCCAGGCTTTTCATTCTGATTCATTCAAAACAGAATCAACATCAAAACCATTGATTCCGATTCATTCCAGCTCTTTGGAGACTGAAAGATGCAAACAACCCTAACCAACCCTGAAGAATGAAAAAAAATACCTTTTGAACTCAGTATCAATGGAGACACAAAGCTTGAACAGTATTGAAGATGATAATAACTAATATATTTAATATATGTCATTAACATGAAGTACCCGTAGAATATATCAATATTGAGCATCTAATCATACAATAAATTAATGTTCAACATACCTTCAGCCGTAATTCTGCAGTTATAACTTCCAAATCTCTTACGGGATTCACAGAGTCGTCAACATGTATAACTAGTTGAGAACCCGTCCGTAGGCCGGGTATTTTAACTGCATAATGACATAATTATATACACTAAAAAACATCCATAATAAATATGTAGTACATAATAATGCAAACAATAAAACATTCATAATGAATATGTAGTACATGATAATGTATACAATAAAACATTCATAATGTATACGTAGTATATGATAATATAAAATAAAATGTAAATTTGACTCTAATGCCTAAGTAATGTAATTTATTTTTTTGCATTCTAAAAAAATATTATTTGTTTAAATAAGAGCTAAATTGTGTGGAATTTAGGTCCGTATTCATAAAGTGTGGAATTTAAGTCCATATTCATTAAGTGTCGAAACAATTTAAAGAGTAAATTACTTTTTGAGTCCTCGTGTTTTAATGGTTTTAACTATTTGAGTCCAAAATCAAAATGTTTAACGCCCTGAGTCCCTAGACTCTTTTTTATAACCATTTGAGTCCTTTTGAGTCGAATTTTTAACATTTTGAGTCCATTTTTTTTAACAAAATTGGATTCAAAACATTATAAAATGAACAAAAATGGACTCAAAATGTTATAAAATAAGTGGTTATAGACTGAGGACGTTAAACTTTTTAATTTTAAACTTAAGTGGTTAAAACTAAAAAAAACAAAAGAGCTAAAAAGTAATTACTCCAGTTTAAAACTTGGTGCGTGTAGTTAGTTACATAGACCATGGGTTGCTATTGGGTCGAATAGGAGTAGTAGGGTAATCCAGTAATAAACACAAGATTTAAATCGGGTCATCCATACAAAATTGAATGACAACCCATTTTAAAGTGCAGTTCATTTTTCTTAGGGTTTCATACACTTTTCTCCGCCGTGTAAACTCCGGCGAAAACCCACGATCATCATCTTTCTCTCGTCGCTCTAACCTAGGGTTTCATACACTTTTCTGCCGCCGTATAAATTCCGGCGAAAACCCACGATCATCAACGATCTACTCCAACGATGGTGGTTGTTCCGTGTTTGATCGGCGCTGCATGTTCTTCTTCTTCTCTCTCACTCTCTCTCTCTCTCTGACATTTCTTCCCAAACAACTGTAGGGTTATTTCCGATGTTGTTAGGGTTTGCGGTGTCAATCGGTGCATTGCTTGATAAACACTCAAATCGTCACTCTCTGCTCGTCTTATCGTATCCAGATTTAACCTAACATCATCGAAACTCACTTCATTTTGGACCTGGGTAAAGGTATCCATTGATTTTCCATCTGATTTCCTTATATCATTGTTGTTAGTTGTTTATTTTCAGAAACTTTACTCGGGTAATTGCAGGGATATCATTTCTGGATCTGGTCGAACAACAGGGGACCAATCTTCGTTGTGTGATAATGTAATTTATAAGGTACCCAATAATTTTACATCTAATTGCTATAGTTTTTAATGCAACTTGCTTACAATCTTTGGTTATCTAATTAGGTTTGTCTTATGAGAAATTAAGAACACCTTTGGATTGCTTCCATATTTTTTTGTTCCACTTCAACAAATACTATAACTCTATAAGATGAAAGTTGTACGGTTATTATAAAAGAAATATTTAGGCCATCTCATGTTGCTTATTATAATTTTTTAGATGTGGAAATGTTGTAAAAATGTTATCTTTGAGCAGAATTGATTTATGTTTAAATTATGCTTTTATACATTTATATACTCTCTATCTCTTCTGCTCAATTGATATCATAATTTGGTTTTAATACAATGTCCATGTTTGAAGGTTGCCATGAATTGATATGTTATTTTCTTTGACTTCTCCGTTACTATTACTGTAAGTAATTCAAATTCTAGTCATTTGCTAGATTGATCTTAGCTATGCTTTATATGCTTAAGTTCTTTAGCTACACCGGTTTGCATATAAACATGCTATTAACTGAAACGTCTTATTTACTTAATATTTTAATTCAATTATTAGTTCAAAATAAATTGATTAAGTGTTAACATGGGGGTATGTTAAGTTACATACCGTTGTTTAAATTACAACAGTTATATATATACACACATGCTATTCTATGATTAATGTCTGATTTTCTTTTAATAACAAAAAAATATAAAAACTTTATATATTTTATATTTTTTAAAAAATATAGACAGTTTAATTTGTAGTTACATTGATTAATTTTGTATATTTATTTAAGGTAAACCATGCTATTCTATGATTAATGTCTGATTTTCTTTTAATAACAAAAAAATATAAAAACTTTTATATATTTTATATTTTTTAAAAAATATAGACAGTTTAATTTGTAGTTACATTGATTAATTTTGTATATTTATTTAAGGTAAACCAAGGGGCGTAGGTTAGAAGGGGCCGGGGGCCGCCCGACCCCCCGAACTTTTCGCTCGGTAGTGTTATATATGTAGCTTTCGTATAGAAATTTTTGAGTATATACGTTTTCGACCCCCCGGTTCTATAGAAATTTTTTGGGTATATATGTTTTTGACCCCTCGGTTCTATTCGGTAGCTAACTTATCTTTTCTTATGCTATGGGAGTTTTCTATTAATTTAGTTATTTTTTATGAAGGTAAAAAACATATTGCAACTAAATATTTAGATTATTAATAAAAAAAAACATAAACTAAAAACAGCAAACAAAGCTTTAAAGCAAAACAATAGAATACATTAGGTAGCCGGGTTGACACAGACTAGGAGTAGCAAAAAGGTTAGCAGATGTGTAGTAGAAAGATGATAAGTTTTGTGAAATAGCAGGACCGAAGTATAAACATTCTGATGGGTTATATAGTCAACTATGTGATAGTTTTTTCAAACCACCAAAGATATCTACCACTAAACAATTTTGATAGGAAGCTTGTTGCTTATTCAAAGAGAGATACTAGTCTACGAATATTCTGTTATGAGATAAAAGTGATATAGCAATTCCATACTATGACTATAGTTATGTTTTATATACAAAATTTATTATGCAAATAAATTCGATTATATTATATTTTATATACATATTATTTTATATTATATTATTATGCATATTACATAGGTAAACACATGCATTTTTTATTTTTAATTGTATTGATAATCTGTCTAGTTTTTTTAGATATAACTGGGGATAGGGGACATGATTCAAATAAAAGGGATTTATCCTACCCCACTCTATGGTTTTCTAAATAATAGGCAGAATGTTTACAAAAACATGCTTGCTTAAAAGGGATTAGAATCATAGTTGTCAATAGCGGCTATAGCGACCGCTATAGCACGCTATGGAGCGAGGCGACCAAGTGTCAGCTATTTGGGTCATAGCGACCTATAGTGTGAATAGCGACAATTAGTTTTTTTATATAAATAGCAATTAGATATAGCTATAAAATAGCTGGATTTATAAGTTATTTTTTACATATACATGTAAAATAGCATATATACCAAGGTATTTTGATATAACATACATATAAAAATTTTCAAAATTCTTTTTCTAGTGTATCGCTATTTATAAAATAGTGGTCGCTATTTGTTGCCATTCGCTATGTAGCATATAGGTCCTTTGTCGCTATTCGCTATTAACAACTATGATTAGAATATTTTAAAATCATATCAGCCTTTAATTTAGGGCCTTTAACTTCCCTTTCTATCATTGTAATAATTTTTTTAATCCTCTTATTTAAATCTAAAGATATCAATAACCTCAATATTTTGTTTTCTCTTTTAAAAACTCGATCCTAAAACTGGTTAATTACCGAAAACATGTGCATAAGTCACAAAAATATTTTACCTCACACTAAACTCCTGATGCATTTGAAATTTGTATGGACTGAAATGACAACTGTACTCAATGATATGCACATTATCACTATTTTCCTACAATTTGAAAAAAAAACGATTAGTTAAGAAATAATAAAAAACAAAACAACTTTAGATACAAGTAATTTAACTATACCTTGGTGTCATTAGGCGTAGGATCTGTCTATCAGTGGTTCACTTTTCTAGCTTCAAATTCGAATTTGTGACCTAAGAATTTAACTGTTTAACGTGTTTATTATAGGAAGTATAAACTGTAAAAAAAAATAACTTAAAAAGTTTACCTTTATAACTGTTGACTACACGAAGCAAGAAATTGATTAGAGAATTACTGCTATTTGAACCGGTGCCTACACGAAGAAAGAAAATGATTGAGAATTACTGCTATTTGTTAATTGCAGATTCAATCTTATTAAAATTGACTGTGGATTTGGATTGAATTGACTGTGGATGATTATCTCAACACTGTCAGCATATATCAAAATTTACAATACATAATTAATGTTAATGAAACAAAACCAATACTTACCTTCACTTGTAGGTCATTTGTTCCATCAGTTTGTTGCTGTTCAATCATAATTGGTGACTACATGAAGTAAAAATACTTATTAAAGACATGGGTTGTAAATCAAACACAAAGCAAGAAGATAATTGGTATGTACCTTTTCAGTCTGGTATTCTTGCTCCATACAACTTCGTGTTTATCAGACAATAGTTCTTATAGGAACATCACCCTACCCTAGTTATATAGGAACCTAAAAAATCTGCAGTTAACATATGTACAACATTGTATTTGGTTTAGTATTACCTTCATTGCGTAGTTGGTTATTTCGAATAGGTAGTAGTTATCCATTAGGGTGTAGTCATCCATGGCTGCAAATCTTTGCTATATGTAAGCAAGGAATATAGAAGCTTGGGGTACGTATTATATAATGATCATACTGGGTAGTTACATCCTCCACTACTCCACTAACTTGCTTAAATAAAGGAATTTAAACCGTATTTTGTTTTTTTCAGTTTCTAATTCTGTATTTTTATTGGCTTATCTTAGGAAACTGCCGCTAACTGAATAATCATGGGAGAGAGAGTGCAAAACCGACGCCAACTGCTGCTTCTAGAAGGAATTTAGTGACTTTAAACGGCTGAGATTAAAAGTTGATGACTTTGAACGGCTGTAATTAGCCCAAATGGCGGTTACAAGCAACGGGAACAATATAATATAGAATATCAGGGTCTTCAAATGCGCCTACTGTACCAACATATACAACAATCATTCATAAAAATTAAGCGAAAAAATTTATCGGAACTTGGTTCATGCACGGTAAGATCCAAACACAAACTTGATGTATGGTTATGAGTATTGATAAAAAAAAAAATTCAGATAATTCAAAAACAAATTATTTAAGGAGTACGAAAGTGAAGTCTTACGTAATACATGGAATATGCCATCAATTGCATGAATGTGAGATAACTTTTGTGTTTCCAAGTCCTTATCCTTCATGAGCACCTTTAACCAACCTCACAATGTTGTGTATCTCTAAGAATGCAGAGACCTATCAAGCAACACAACGACAACTATGCACAATTTGAATATAAGCCAAAAGGTCAGTCTGTTTAATTGGCAGCTCCATAAGCAATTACTGTTGGTGCTTTGACTGATAGTAGTGAATAATTTAATATACAAACATTGTGAATATACTCACTCGTCACTTTGTGTGTATAAACATATATAGATAGCCACATATAGAAGTACCTTTGAACTTTGAAGTGTGTATAAACCAAATTAACTTACATCTGAACACAAAACAAACTATTTTCTAGTTGTTAAATCCCTAAACCTCGATGTATCTCATAATCAGATAGAACCCAACTTCTACAATGGTCGAGCGGGTCAAAAACCACCTACTGTGTAATATTTTACAACCTTCGAAATCTTTTGAATTTAAAGAAAATCAAATTCTTAATATAATAATTATAAATACAGTAAGGAACTACCCAACTAATGACACTAAAACAGCCAAGTAAATCTAAAATTATAATATGTATGTGCTACATTATAATCCATTTGAATAAATAAAAAGCCATCTTAACATACCTTCAGATGTCTCCCAAGCAATTTCTCCAACCAAAAAAATCTAAAACCAAAAAACATTATTACTTTAATGAATCACCAAGTTAATGATATTGTTACAATAAAGAATTACCCTGCTAATGACATTAAAACACCCAAAAAAATATCTAAAAAATATGTACATATCACAATCTAATCCATTTGAATAAATAGAGAGGTATATCAACATACCTTCAGATGTTTCCCAAGCAATGCCTCCAACAAAGAGTTTTCTATCTTAAAAGAAGTATTAAATTATTGATTAATTAAACGTTATCAAGACAGATCCTTTAATAAAGTATAATAAGCAGGATTTGAGAAACTCCACTTAGAGTGCAATAGTGTGTTGTACCACAGATAAATATATTATATTGACAGGTGGCAGGGCCGTCTCCGAAAATCCTTTAAATTTTTTTTGGCCCTGTGCGACTAAAAAATAGAGGCCCCTAGAATATGAGCTCAATACCTCATGAAAAGTGAATAATGCAACACTATTTGCCTCAACAATGTGTTTAGAACCAGATCAGTCATCGAATGTGATGCGTAGGTTACTTCACTTTGTTTAATATTAACACGAATTTTATTTAGGGTAAACCTATTTGATAAGTAATAAATATCTGAAAATTTAGTTTACTCTATAATTGTCTTAGCCCAATACTGGATTGTAGAAATATATAATGGCAAATCGTATAGTTTCTTGAAACATGTTTCATTCACAAAACCATGAGGGCTGAATAGTGAATACAAACCAAAAAATAATAAGCAGGAACTACAAGATGAGTTAAACTAAAATTAAAGATTGCTAACGTGAGAACTTTGGATTGTCATGAAAAGGTTTTTTCCAACTACACCAGCGATTTTTTAATGTACACTAAAATAGATATATGTACTGAATATACTATTTAAAATACACACACACACATATATATATATATATATTAAATTTGGGCCTCTAGGGAGACTGTGCCTTGGGCCGTCGCCCACCTCGCACCTCCCTTGGGCCAGCCCTGACAGGTGGCAAAAATATATAGCTCCTAATGAAAGTATAGATAGCTCCTAATCTATACTTTCTATAAAAGGAGAAATCCCAATGACATAAGAAAAGCTGATGTGTCAGCCAGAGAGGCTGTCCAACAAGGTTTTTCTTATGTCATTACTGTATCATAAGGCCTAATATATAAAATTGTTTTAAATTCTATCTAAACCTCTGCCAGAGCCCAAAACCTCTGCCCATGTCTTTCCTTTCAAGCCAGCGTATAACTTAGCAGATGTTTGCTTATGTCTAAACGTATACCTTAGCAGAGGTTTAGAAATTGCCGGTAATTTCAAATTCAAAATGCATGGGGATATGTAATTTGCAATTAATGCATGTCACTCACTCACTATTGTCAATCATCTTCTTATATAAAGGTTCTTTTTTCTCATTTCACTCTTCATATTTACACTCTGCTTAAGTTCTCTACTTTTGTATTTTCAAACCACACTTCCCATGTATCTCTCCCTTAAATCCCTTCTTCTCAATAGTCGACATTTGTTCATAAAGGATAAGAGAAAACGGAAGCTCTCTCTGACCCACTTTCAGAACAAATTTTGGGGATATGTGGTTTGCATTGATGATGGTAATGTCATATATATAATTATGTTTGTTTTGGTTTTTGATTTTTACTAATTGTTTTTTATCTGAGTTATGAATGAATGATAATTGTGAATGATCTGAGCAGATGATGATGGTGATTGTTCTACAGTTGTGGCCGGCATCATTGTTCCAACATCGTTTAAAGTATGTTTTTTGAGCTACTCTAATTTTGAAATCTTGAATTTTTAATTTTGAAGTGATCTACTCTAATTCTCGCTTTATATTTCAGTCTAATCACAGTTGTTTGAAATTTATACAATCATCTGCGGGTTATTTTAGGTTTGTGGATATTGTTGGAATCAAATTAAAGACAAAGAAAGATTATTAAATGTAGAGTTAAAATAATTTTTGTTTATGTCTAAATGATGTTTATAACTGGCTTGGGCAGATGATGATGATGTAGAACCCACAGTAGTTCCTACTAAACGCAAGAAAGGATCTGCTACTGCTGTAAGATAAGATTTTATTTAATAAGATATATAAGTAGATTCAGTTTGTTCTTTCTTGCATTTTTTTGTATTAAAAGAAGTATAAAGTTTGGAATTTTGATGTATAGAATGTATATACTTCTGTAGGCTTCGATGATTTAAAGCAGCTCTTTATCAAGCAAGTTGAAGATTAAGTATATGAGGATAGGGCTACTCTTAAATAGCTGAAGAAGTGTTTTGATGTACTGTATCTTGGTCTGTTGTTGTACTGTATTTTTGATGTACCGTGTCTTGAAATTTTATTATTTTTTATTATTTTGTAAGTCAGCAGTTTTTTGAAGAATTTCCGCTTAATTACAAGTGATCATGTGCTGATGAAGGCATAGTCTGAAGAAAGTTTTAAGAAGTAAAGGTCTGCTATGAGTCAACAAATCTTAAAGAACAACACATGATAGACATTAGATCCTGCTCAACTGAGTTTTTAAAAGACAATTGTTGAAGTTTTGAAATGTAGATAATGGTAAATAAACCCCATGTGGCATAAGAAAAGCTGATGTGGCAGCCAGAGAGGCTGTCCAACAATGTTTTTCTTATGTCATTACTGCATCATAAAGCCTAATATATATAAAATTATTTTAAATTCTATAAACCTCTGTCGATATCTATCCTTTAAAGCGAGCAGAGGTTGAAAGTCCTTCCTTTGGCAAACATGTAACTTAGCAGATTTTTGAAATTCTCGGTAATTTCAAATTTAAAATCCCTGGGGATATGTAATTTGCAATTAATGCATGTCACTCCATCACTTCTGTCTTATGGTAAAGGCGTCTTATGGTAAACGAGGGGGTTAAGTGTAATTATGATAACCTGTTTTTTTTAAGGTTTAAAATTTGTCATTTGGATTTCTTGATATTTAATTTTATACTTTTCCCATGGAAATGCAGTTTTGAAATGTTTTGCATTAAAAGCCTAACCATCGTCGCATCATATTGTTTACACACTAAGTTAGTCTGACGATGTATTTAGTCATAACCGCCTTCATTAGGTATATAAACTACACTGGGAAACTGCTTTCAAAGTTTTTTGACAATCGGTATCTTTACAATTTCTTTGGCTTTCAAACACGCATTTGTTCACTGCGAAATGGAAAACAATATGTTTCAAGTTATTGTTGACGAAATTTTCACGAGGCTCGCTGCAGAAGATATTGGTCGTTTGAAATGTCTTTCTAAAAATTTATATAGGGAACTGTCAAGTCATGCATTTGGGATGATCCATGCTCTTCGAAGTGGAGATTCACTAAAGAAACTACTCTCCTTTAAAGACACGTCAATTGTCGTTGACAGCATAGTAACTGGTAATTTGCATCTCGGGACAAGCAAAACCTTAAGTTTTCCTAACAATGTCCACCCTACTTTCTTACGTATTCTATCATCATTTAATGGATTGCTGTTACTTTGCAATGAAGGGATTTGCTGTCAGCTGATCCTTTCCAATCCAACTACCAGGCGTCATAAGTTTTTGTCTGACGACTACTTAAATTATATTCATGATCGAAATTCTGATACAAGTGGAATTTATTTGATCAATCCAATGATCTAAAAGTGCTTCACATCAGCTATTACCGAAATGTGGCTACTGCTCGTGTTTACTCACGACGTCGTGAGTCATGGAGAACAAAAAATTTCGGTAGCGTAAATAATTATGGTTCAAGCAGTTGTTCATGGTCTCTAGGAATTTATGCTGATAAAACCATATATTTCATGGTTTCAAATTATTGGTATCCACTAGGTGAGACGAATATCATTGCTTTCAATGGTCTTTCTGAGACTTTTTGTAACACCACGGAAATTCCTGTCCAATAAAATAAAGACACGTGTCATGAGGGATAAACGTGTCAGGGAAACCGGATTAGATATAAAGATGTATGGTAGGATTTTAAATGCAAGGGCGTCATGTTATTTCAAATTACCTCTGAACGACCCAAGGGCGACATGTTATTAAAATACCTCTGAGCGACCCAAATTTATAAATCCTAAGATCCTTAAATCGTTTGACAAACATCTTGTATATATATTAACCGGTCGTTTCTAAAGTCCGTCTTTTATATGGAATTTGGATTATTGGGAATGTTGCTACTAAAATGCTGAATAGAATTCTTGTGAAAAAGAAAATTAATAATGGTTAACTAGCATAACCAACTCTTGTGAGAATCCAAGATTTAAATCCTTGGAAATGTCCGTCACTTTAAGAAATTACAAGATGCCAAAGTTGTAGAAACATGTAAGGGACATACAAGCATGCAATGGCTGAGCCAATAGGTCCCACAACTGAGAAAGTAGCATGAAGTTCGGAATCCACGAGATTGCATGGTCAAGACTTGAAGTTTGTGAAAATTTTGTTTCTGACCAACGGTTACGGACCGCAAGGCCCTAGTCTTACGGTCCGTAAGGAGGGTACCTGGGCGATTTCAGCAAGGGTCGGTTACGGACCGTAACTGTTTCAGCATACGGTCCGCAAGAGATGCTTACGGACCGCAAGGCCTTAAGCTTACGGTCCGTAAGGCAGTCGCTGGCAGCAGGAAATGGACAGCTGCCTGTTCAACATGTTAAACCGACTTAAATGAATGGTTTTTAAAACCAAGGACTTGCTAGGCAGTTTATAGCATCATAGAGACACCTGGGATGATCTTGTAACCACTCTAGACTATCTTGGCATCATCTTGGACCTCAAGGTTCACTATAAAAGGGCTTGAAGTTGTAAACACTTTACATGCTCATTTGAAATATTGGTTCAAGACTTCTCTGGAGCTTCCCTGGACAGCAACCAACTTTCATTAGGTCCCTAATCCTTCTTAGGACTCTTGTAAATGCCCTTAACCTCCCTTAATCCTTTCTAGCTTAGTTAATTAGCTAAAAGTCAAACCGTCGTAATTAAGGTTTGACTTCGTGATTAATTATAATGTGCTCTGTCAAATCATGAATTAAAGGTACCTTTAAGTAGGTAATTATGTGGGTAACAAACCCTTAAAAGGGTATTTCCAGAATCCCATTCTAACTATGCTAATTGTCGAGTCAAAGCTTATTATAAAAAGTCAACAGAAAGGCTATTTGCGAATTAATGCATAATTAGCAATGTAGGTTACATGCAACCTGTTTGATCAGTAAAATAACTTGGTAATTAATGTAAGAACATGTTCCAACATGTTCAACTCGACAATTTTCAGTTTAGGCTCGGTTTGGAACCGAAAGTCGCAAAGTTTGACTTCTGCTTTGACTTTCAGTTCTGACCCGTTTAAGCTAAGATTAGGATTGCCTTAGAGCTTCTTTTGAACCTATTTACATGTTAGTATAACTCTCTGAGATTATACAACTTGGTTCATTGGATATCCTATTCACGTGCATGTTTCCGTTAATCGCTTATATGTTGACCATTATGCCCATTTGATGTCACACCCCCGATTTCCACGTGTCACCGGTGGGCCCGGTGTGGGGTACAGTGACGTAGTTGGCATCGTCAGAGACAATCAACACAATATAATAATGCACAGCGGAAGCAGAATAGATACATTTCAACTTTAAATAAAGTGCAATAATAAATATCACAGTAGTTGAAACGGATCCACAGGCGGATCAAATAAAATAAGATAAAAATAGTTCAACAGATATTTGTCGTCCGAGCTTGCGAGACTATAGTGGACGCTCTTAGGAAACAGCCAGCCTATTTTCGTATAGTACCTGCACTTAACCTTTTGGGAAAAATACGTCAGTTTACACTGGTAAATACAAATCGACTGACTCATTTTGAAAATGATTGAAGATTGATTTAAATGCACAAGGCATAAATATTTTTATTAACTTGGGATATTTATAAGATATAAACTTGTGAACGAATTACATGCACTCGTATCTCTGGTGGCCCGGGATCTACTGTCCGGGCTAGAGATTAAATGACACACCACATTAAAGAGTTATACACGTCGGGTGTACGCCTACACCCCGTGCTCTGGTCGTGGCCATCTCGTAAGATAATGCCAAGGATATCCGGGACACGGTCAATAACCCCCCAAAGCCTTTAAGTAAGACAAGACTGTTTAAACGAAGTCACACAAGCTATTCAAGACTGTACACCCATAAGGCGCAGGACTTGTGCGCCCGATCAAGCGGTATTTTAAATACCATACCCCAAGCCCGTATAGGGAAAATAAGTCAAAATGTATTTACCTGAGCAAGTATGTAACACAAACGGTAAGAGTGGTAGCTTTTACTGGGCCTCCTAATCTGGAACAAAGGTTTATAATTAACCTATTAGATTCCTAACGGGTCCTTTATTTAAGCTTAAGCTTTGACCGGTTAGTTTAAGGATGATTCGGTTCATGCACGATTAAGCGAAAGACCGGATAGAATGTGATTTAGACCCGACAAGTTTGAATACTTGTATAATATGGGTATACTAAATACATTCTGGATTTTGAGATAAAAATGATGACGTCTGACCCGTTTCGGTCAATTTACGCAAACTAGTTACGTAAACCGAACCGAACGCAATAAGGGCGTTACGGGTAGCCAAAAGAGTCAAATGCAAGTTCCCTGAGATAATATGCTTAAAATATGATATTATATCAGTAAGTTATGTTCTATATTGCCCGGAATAATTTTAAACCCAATTTATGCCTTAGAAGGGCATTTTGGTCATTTAAAAGATAATAAAAGAGTAAAATTAGAAATCTGAGTTTCGGGTCTGGTTCATACAGTAAATATACTTAATATAACATATTATATCAGTAGGGTATGGCCCATATATCAAATTTATCATTTAAAACCAAACTATGCACCGTAGGGGTATTTTAGTAATTTCACAAGGGCTAAAAATGCCAAAACTGGAAATCTGAGTTCATATACTTATACTTACTGTTATTATATGAAAATATGCAAATTACATCAGTAGGTATAAGTCTTATATGTTTAAAACGAGTATAACGCTTACTATGCGCTTAAAATGCTAAAAATGCGATTTAAGGGCGTTTTCGGGTTTTCACAATAAATCTGAGATTTTTATATTTCCAGAATACTTAAAATAATTTATTTAACTTATAAAATCAGTAGAAAAAGGTTTCGGGTCAAATGAATGTGTAAAACTCATTTTATGGCCTAAACGGTCTAAACCGACATAACCCGAAATAACTAGGCGATCTAGGATCCGTTCAGCCAAAAATTAATTAAAAATCATCAAAATTCCCAGAATATTATAATACATCAGTTGGTAAAAAGTTTTGCATCAAAACGTGGCCAGAAATAGGTTATACGCGAAAAGGGCCGTTTATGTAAATTAAGAACATAGTTTTACGCTAATGGCCATAACTCAAAATCTGGACCACCAACTGATCCGAAATTTTCGGTGCAGGTTTATATATTAGAAATAAAGATTTCTACTCTTTCACTTTTCCAAAAATCACGTTTTATATCAAAAAGGGCAAAATAGTCAACTTTATGCATAAATCGGAAACATGCATTCGAATCGGCTAAGCATAGACTTAATCAACGAAAATTCCAGAAAGTTTAACTAAAATAAAAATAGCCAAAAATACTCTCCAATACAGATCTCAAACATGCATGTACGAATCCGAATCGATAGTCTACGAATTAGTCGTTTTATAGGACTTTCGGCTCCGATTCGTACTTATACTATAGATTGTCGAGTTGATGATGATAAAACACATTCTTATATGTATTACAAGTTATTTATGATGATCAATCAGATTGCATGTCTAATATATTAACATTCAAGCTTATTTTTGCAAAAATCACTTTTGTTGACTTTTTAGAAATACGTTTGACTCGACAATTAGCATGCATATAGTGGGAATCAGATAATACCCTTTAGAGGGTTTGTTTCCCACATAAATACCAACATAAATCTGGTTTCAATTCGAGAAATGACTGATTGAAACTTGTTTAATCAGAAAGTCAAAGTGTATGATCAAACAGTTTGACTTTTAGCAATAATCAAAGCAAGAACGGATTAGAGATCGAATTAGAAGCTTACCAAGGTCCTATTGATGTTAAGCTAACACTAGAAATCGGCCTTGATGTCCAGAAATGCTTCAGAGATGCTTGAGAGCTTTTGCAAGTTTGGAAGTTCTTGTTCACAACACAAGTGTTTAGTAAAATGAGCTTTGGATCAGATTTAAAGCTGAATTGTTGATGTTTGCAAGGGGTTACTGTGGCCTAGGCATGCATGCAATGTTATTGGAGCTTTTGGGAGGTGAAAACAGCTGTTACCCACTTAAATTCGGACCCAAATCGCTGCTGTTCGCGGATTCTGCACCTGGGTTTATTGGCAGCTCCAAAGTTTGCCCATTTGTTGCAGTTTTGGTCCCTGTACTTTGGTTGCGATGATTTGGCCATGAATCTTGACTCGTAAACCCTCGAATCTGGTTTTTAAGAACCCTTGGACATTTACCAACATGGTAATGTCCTCGTTTGATTTTGCGCTCGCCCGAAAAGCCATAAAATTTGACGTTGACGCTTTTAACCCCTCAAGTACGGTTTTGGCCATAACTTTCTCATATGATAACGAAACTTCATGAAATTTTTACCACATATTCTAGTGAGTATATTTTAGCTTTACAAAGCTTCGGGTCTGCCAAAAGTTCACTCAGAGGTATAAATTAAACATGTTGACACTTTTGGCCCCTATAGTTTGCAATACTTCACTTTTGTGCAATTTCCGCGTCGTATGATCCATGAACCATCCGTTTAAGGTTATAAACATTATGTAGGGTTATCATAGAGCCTATTTATCCATTGTTGACACTTTCGACCCTTACGTTCCATAGTTTTCACTGTTTGTCACTTTTAGTCCTCCTAAAGTATGTTTTCACATACCGGAACCTTATGACATGTGTCAAGACATTATTGGACGAAATTTTTTGAGGTGTTACATCCTCACCCCCTTAAAAGAAATCTCGACCCTGAGATTTATTCAAACAAATGGGGATATTTTTCTTTCATCGTGGATTCCACTTCCCACGTGTATTCGGGACCTCTACGGGCATCCCACTTGACCTTAACAATAGGCACGTGCTTCCTTCGAAGCTTCTTTACCTGTCGATCCTCAATCGACAAAGGTTTTTCCACAAATTTTAGACTCTCGTCTATGTGTATATCTGTATGCGGTATAACCAGTGATTCGTCAGCGAAACACTTCTTCAAGTTACAGATGTGGAACACATTATGAATGGCGCTAAGTTCCTCAGGCAAGTTTAACTTATAAGCGACTGCCCCGACACGTTCGATTATCTCGAAAGGTCCTATATATCTCGGGCTTAGCTTGCCTTTCTTTCCAAATCGCATTACACCCTTCCAGGGCGATACTTTGAGCAACACTTTATCACCTACATTGAAGTGAAAATCCTTGCGCTTAGGATCCGCATAACTTTTCTGCCTATCCCTGGCAGCTTTCAAACGATCACGGATCTGAACGATCTTGTCTGTCGTCTCAAAGACGATATCTGGTCCAGACAACTGGACATCTCCAACTTCTGCCCAACAAATGGGCGATCTACACTTTCTACCGTATAGGGCCTCAAAAGGCGCAGCCTTTATGCTGGAATGGTAGCTGTTGTTGTAGGAGAATTCAATCAGTGGTAGGTTCTTATCCCAACTACCACCCAAGTCGATCGCACATGCACGAAGCATGTCTTCCAAGGTTTGAATAGTACGCTCACTCTGACCATCAGTCTGAGGATGATAGGCCGTACTAAAATTCAAACGAGTGCCCAACGATTGTTGGAAACTCTTCCAAAATGCGACGTATACCTCGTATCTCTATCAGAGATAATAGATACAGGTATACCATGCAATGCTACAATTTTATCGACGTATAATTGAGCTAACATATCTGAGCTATACGTCTCTTTGATGGGTAGAAAATGAGCTGACTTAGTCAGTCTATCTACTATAACCCATATGGTATCATTTCCCTTTTTCGTCTTCGGCAACTTGGTGATGAAATCCATTGTCACCATTTCCCATTTCCATTTGGGAATTTCAGGCTGTTGAAGCAAACCTGACGGTTTCTGATGCTCAGCCTTGACTTGCGCACAAGTCAAACATTTAGCTACATGCTCAGCTACTGACTTCTTCAAACCAATCCACCAGTAGTTTGATTTCAAATCCTGGTACATCTTATCTGCTCCAGGATGAACTGAGTATTTAGAGCTGTGGGCTTCCTGGAGGATAACATCCCGAAGTCCTCCATATACTGGAACCCATATTCGTCCGTTTAGGCGTAGCATTCCATCTTTATCGTAGGATAACTGCTCCTCAGTTACTCCTAACTTTTCTGCAGGATAGTTAGCTTCCAGCACAGCTTCCTTCTGTGCAGCTAACACCCTTTCATTCAAATTATTTCTTATTTCAATGCGCTTGGCATTGATTCTGATCGGTTTAACCCTTTCTTTTCTGCTTAAGGCGTCGGCAACCACATTTGCCTTGCCTGGATGGTATCTTATCTCACAGTCATAATCATTTAGAGTTTCCATCCATCGCCTTTGTCACATGTTCAATTCCTTCTGATTGAACAGATGCTGAAGACTCTTGTGATCCGAATAGATTATACACTTGGTCCCATACAAGTAGTGTCTCCATAGCTTCAAAGCAAATACAACCGCACCCAATTCCAAATCGTGGGTGGTGTAGTTCTTCTCGTGCACCTTGAGCTGTCGAGAAGCGTAGGCAATGACCTTGCCTTTCTGCATGAGTACACAGCCCATGCCAGTATGTGATGCGTCACAGTACACCACAAATTCCTCTATTCCATCGGGCAATGTCAATACTGGCGCATTGCTTAACTTCTTCTTTAGAATGTCGAAGGATTCCTGCTGCTTAGGGCCCCAATCAAACTTAATCTTCTTACGAGTCAACGAAGTTAGGGGCGCAGCAATTCTTGAAAAGTTCTCGATAAATCGCCTATAGTATCCTGCCAATCCGAGGAAACTGCGAATCTCAGTAGGCGTCTTCGGCTCCTGCCAATTCATGACTGCTTCGACTTTAGCGGGATCTACTTGGATACCACGCTCGCTTACTACATGTCCAAGGAACTGGACTTCTCGAAGCCAAAATTCACACTTCGAGAATTTGGCATAAAGCTTCTCTTGATGCAGAAGTTTGAGAATACAACGAAGGTGTTTCTCATGGTCAGCTTGGCTCTTCGAATAGATAAGGATGTCGTCAATAAAGACAATGACGAATTTATCTAGATAAGGCTTGCAGACACGGTTCATGAGATCCATGAATGCGGCTGGTGCGTTAGTGAGCCCAAAAGGCATCACTAGGAACTCGTAATGTCCATAACGAGTCCTAAACGCGGTCTTGTGCACATCTTCATCTTTGACTTTCAACTGATGATAACCTGACCTGAGGTCAATCTTTGAGAAGTAGCTTGCTCCTTGCAGTTGATCGAACAGATCGTCGATTCTGGGTAACGGATACCTATTCTTGATAGTGACCTTATTAAACTCACGATAATCGATGCACAGACGCATCGAACCATCCTTCTTCTTAACGAACAAGATTGGCGCTCCCCAAGGGGATGAGCTAGGTCTGATAAAACCCTTAGCTAATAAATCATCCAACTGCGTCCTCAACTCCTTCATCTCCGTTGGTGCCAATCTATATGGTGCTCTTGCTACAGGTGCTGCACCTGGAATAATGTCTATCCGGAACTCCACTTGTCTATCCGGTGCCAACCCGGGTAGCTCTTCAGGAAATACTTCAGGATATTCCGAGATAACAGGGATATCCTCAATCTTCGGCTTCGGCTCATCTATGGTAACTTGTGCCATATAAATGACACATCCCTTCTGCATGCATCTGGATGCTTTGAGCATGGACACTTGCTCAGGCAATCCATGCTGGGTATCTCCTTGAATAGTAAGTGACTCACCGGACGGAGTCTTAACTATTACTTGCTTTCTGTTGCACAGAATCTGGGCTTGGTTACTCGACAACCAATCCATGCCTATTACTATATCGAATCCAGCTAGCTTAAAGGGAAGCAAGGATAACGGGAAGGAATGATTCCTAATGGATATAACACATCCATCTAGAACAGTCGAAACGGTTTCTATGGTTCCATCGGCTAATTCCACCTCATATTTCACGCTTAAGGTTTTAACAGGAAGGTTCAACAATTTACAAAACTTATCATCTACAAACGACTTATCGGCTCCTGAATCAAACAAGACTCTAGCAAAAACATCATTTACAAGAAACGTACCGGTAATGACGTTATCGTCAAGGACTGCTTCCTTTGCGTCCATTCTGAAGACTCTCGCATTAGTCTTCTTCCCATCATCAGCCTTCTTCGCATTCTTTGGGCAGTTGGGCCGAATGTGCCCTTTCTCGTTGCAACCAAAACACGTTGCATCCTTCATCTTCTTGCAATCCACAGCTTTATGGTCTGTGGACTTGCAGATTCCACATCGTTTTTCTGAAGACTGGGATTTCGTCTCCAAACGACATCTCCCAAAGTGGTGCCTCCTGCAGATCTTGCATCTGGGTTTCTCACCCGACTGATGATCACTTTTCCTAGACCCCGACCCTTTCCTGTGGTCGTTGTTCCCTCTATGTCGCTTCTCAGACCTTCGTGAGGTGTCATCCTCACGTTTCCGTTTGTTTTCCTCCGAGCTCTTCATAGCTCTTAGTCTAACGACATCTTGAGTGAGGGAGAGGGATAGATCAGCTACTGATCTAATTGTAGTAGGCCTTGAAGCCTTGACGCTTGCCTTTATCTCCGGTGCCAGACCCCCAATAAATCGAGCAATCCTACGCGGCTCCGGGGTCACCAGATAAGGCACTAACCGGGATAAGGTGTTGAACGTAGTAAGATACGCTTGACAATCGAGATTCTTCATAACTAGAGACACAAAATCCGATTCAATTCTCTCGACCTCATGCTGCGGACAGAAATTTTCCTTGATCAGTGCTACAAACTGATCCCAAGTCATGCTATACAGAGCGGTCTTTCCAGTAGCTTGTAGAAGCGACTTCCACCATGCTAACGCGTCTCCCTTGAACGACTGGGACGCGTACTTCACAACATCCCTATCAGCACACCCGCTGATATCGACCACAGTATCCATCTCATCAATCCACGTCATACAATCGACGGCTCCCTTTTCCCCAGTGAAATCTCTGGGCTTGCAAGATACGAAGTATTTGTACGTACAGGACCTGCTGTGCGTATCATGGTTCATCTTAACTTCTTGCTTTGGGATGCTGCTGTGGTTGGAGGAGTGATTATCATCCTCAGCTTTCTTCGGCTCACTCTTTTTAGAAGGTGGCTTACTATGAGCCTCAGAATGAGTCTTGGGCTTTGCGTGCGGTTCTGTTCGGGTCCTACTCCGAGTACCACTAGATTCCCTGAATTGCCTATCCATAGCTTTGGCAACATCGTTATCTATCAGTGCTTGCAACTCTGCACCGGTAACGTGAATCTTTGCATTATCTGAGTGTTCCCCAGAATGACTGTTGGTCTCCTCCGATTTGGCCATTGTAGCTTTAAGCTACAATAAAGGACAAGGTCTATTTAGAACCTAACAGTATCATCGTTCTAAACGATTTATTAACCATGGTATCAAGAACCTTAGCAGTTAATTTAATAAATTTCATTCAGGCTCTTATTAGCAATCAAGGAATGAAAATATATATATTGGCACCATAGGCCTAGTCACATGGACAATTACTAAATTATAAATTTAGATTTTTACAGGATTATAAATTGTATAATGAAACAAATAATCCTTTACTAGACAGAGAGTCATAAACCACAACTGTCACTATATGACATAGTCATAACCCGTAGGTATCAAGTCATTAATAGACTTGTATACAGATAAAATCTGTAGATAATTTATTAAAAAGGGTGGCTTGTGTGATTCTACCGATCACGCTTAGCCAGGAATGTTAACATGTTTTCAGATGTCAACAGGGAGTGGAATCTTTTCAACCAGGTTTTACCATCAGGGCCAGGCCTGTTAATAAGACATTCAAGCTAGGTTATACCTTACTAAGATTCTTATGAATGGCAAATCAAATAAAAATTGATATTTTCCATTATTTAAATATTATATTCATGCACATAAATAAAATGAGAAATTCAAATTAACCATTTCAAATTTCAAATAAAGTACTAGTACATCTTTGCCCTAAACGGGACTTTAATTCAAATAACATGAATAACATGCCCGCGCAGGGGCTAAACAACTAACAACAACAACAAATAAAGTAAAACAAACCCACGCAGGGGTTAACAGAACAACATACCCACACAGGGGTAGAATACAGGAATAGATGTCCACGCAGGGACAGGAGTAGTGAGATAACAATCAAAGGATTCAATGATCCTTCTTACTCTTACCCTTGAGTAAGTCAAACACCTTCTTGAACATGCCACTGTTGCGTCGGCGATCAGCTCGCATCTCGTGTTGCAACTCGCGTCGCATGCTGTTAATCCCATGCAGGATTTCTTGAACCTGCGGCGGCGACATCATAGGCGCCGGTGGCGGTGGCTGGTACTACTGCGGCTGCGGTGGCTGTGGCTGCTGGTAACCCGGAGGGTAGCCAAAGGTAGACTGCCCAGCAGTCCAAGTGTCTCCAAATGGACCACTAGGTGGGAGCGAGCTGTAGTTCACAGCTTGCCAATAAGGGTCTCCTGTGTAATCGTAACCCTGAGGGAAAACTTGCTCGAACGGGTTAAACTGAGCTGCGCTGGAATCGGCTCTCCATAATTCTGCGGCGGCAGAGGCGGGATCGGTACTGAAGTGACCTCCGATACGGGATGCGGAGACTCTCCCGTCTCGGACTCCTCGGGAAGAGGCGTGTAGCGGCTGCTACCAACATGTGGAGGGGTGCCTATGCGAATCCCTCCGCGCGTAGACATACGCGCATTCCCCCTTGGCCTCTGAGGCGGAGGAGGTAAAACTGGTGGCGGCGGTGGCGACGGAGTGATCACGTCGCGCCAGAGGGCCTCAGATAGGTCCTGCTGCAGAGGCGGCTGCTGCTGAAGCTGCTGCTGCTGAGAGTGGTGCTGCGAGTGCACCGGCGATCCATGGTGAGACTGGAGCATCGGAGAGTTGTGGCGGCTGGGGGTGTAATACCAATCATGTTGCCGAAACCTCTCCTGAAAGCTATCAACACCATTGTAGGGTGATCCCCTAAATGGTGACCCATCCGATATCTCGATGGGATGGTTGGGCGTACCTGACGGTGGCAGAGAAGGGTCCGTGTCTTCATCAACTTCCATCTCGTGATCACCAGGGAAGTGGTCCTCCGGTCCTAGTGGGTTATGACCCACTGGCTCATCCACAAAAGCATCAGGGTTATACAGACCCTGGTAAACTGGTGCTGGGTATTGGTGAGGCGACTGATGGAGCGGTATGTAAGATCCATGGGAACCAGGGGGCCCATTCTCCGAGTGGGGCCCAAATGATTGGGGTAGTGATGGTGAAGTGCTCATAGACACCGAGTGTCTAGCCGGCTCAGCGAATGATCCCCAAAGATCATTGGCTGCAGTGTGGTGCGTAGCTGACGGAGCTCGTCTGTGTGAGGGTCCTGCCTCATGGTCGTGAGATGTAGCGAATCCTCCTCGACCTCTCATCTGTGGCGGCATAATGATCCTGTCAAAATTCAAACAAGTTGCACAACAGAATACATAAGACAATGATAATAATTAGAAATAAAATAAAATAAACGAAATGTTGAACATTTCCTAAGTTCTTTGTCTAGACTCGAAAATCGAGGATTGTGCAATTGTGTAACTGAGATTAAACACGAAGGACTAGTGTTTAATTCACTCAGCGTTGGCTCTGATACCAACCTGTCACACCCCCGATTTCCACGTGTCACCGGTGGGCCCGGTGTGGGGTACAGTGACGTAGTTGGCATCGTCATAGACAATCAACACAATATAATAATGCACAGCGGAAGCAGAATAGATACATTTCAACTTTAAATAAAGTGCAATAATAAATATCACAGTAGTTGAAACGGATCCACAGGCGGATCAAATAAAATAAGATAAAAATAGTTCAACAGATATTTGTCGTCCGAGCTTGCGAGACTATAGTGGACGCTCTTAGGAAACAGCCAGCCTATTTTCGTATAGTACCTGCACTTAACCTTTTGGGAAAAATACGTCAGTTTACACTGGTAAATACAAATCGACTGACTCATTTTGAAAATGATTGAAGATTGATTTAAATGCACAAGGCATAAATATTTTTATTAACTTGGGATATTTATAAGATATAAACTTGTGAACGAATTACATGCACTCGTATCTCTGGTGGCCCGGGATCTACTGTCCGGGCTAGAGATTAAATGACACACCACATTAAAGAGTTATACACGTCGGGTGTACGCCTACACCCCGTGCTCTGGTCGTGGCCATCTCGTAAGATAATGCCAAGGATATCCGGGACACGGTCAATAACCCCCCAAAGCCTTTAAGTAAGACAAGACTGTTTAAACGAAGTCGCACAAGCTATTCAAGACTGTACACCCATAAGGCGCAGGACTTGTGCGCCCGATCAAGCGGTATTTTAAATACCGTACCCCAAGCCCGTATAGGGAAAATAAGTCAAAATGTATTTACCTGAGCAAGTATGTAACACAAACGGTAAGAGTGGTAGCTTTTACTGGGCCTCCTAATCTGGAACAAAGGTTTATAATTAACCTATTAGATTCCTAACGGGTCCTTTATTTAAGCTTAAGCTTTGACCGGTTAGTTTAAGGATGATTCGGTTCATGCACGATTAAGCGAAAGACCGGATAGAATGTGATTTAGACCCGACAAGTTTGAATACTTGTATAATATGGGTATACTAAATACATTCTGGATTTTGAGATAAAAATGATGACGTCTGACCCGTTTCGGTCAATTTACGCAAACTAGTTACGTAAACCGAACCGAACGCAATAAGGGCGTTACGGGTAGCCAAAAGAGTCAAATGCAAGTTCCCTGAGATAATATGCTTAAAATATGATATTATATCAGTAAGTTATGTTCTATATTGCCCGGAATAATTTTAAACCCAATTTATGCCTTAGAAGGGCATTTTGGTCATTTAAAAGATAATAAAAGAGTAAAATTAGAAATCTGAGTTTCGGGTCTGGTTCATACAGTAAATATACTTAATATAACATATTATATCAGTAGGGTATGGCCCATATATCAAATTTATCATTTAAAACCAAACTATGCACCGTAGGGGTATTTTAGTAATTTCACAAGGGCTAAAAATGCCAAAACTGGAAATCTGAGTTCATATACTTATACTTACTGTTATTATATGAAAATATGCAAATTACATCAGTAGGTATAAGTCTTATATGTTTAAAACGAGTATAACGCTTACTATGCGCTTAAAATGCTAAAAATGCGATTTAAGGGCGTTTTCGGGTTTTCACAATAAATCTGAGATTTTTATATTTCCAGAATACTTAAAATAATTTATTTAACTTATAAAATCAGTAGAAAAAGGTTTCGGGTCAAAAGAATGTGTAAAACTCATTTTATGGCCTAAACGGTCTAAACCGACATAACCCGAAATAACTAGGCGATCTAGGATCCGTTCAGCCAAAAATTAATTAAAAATCATCAAAATTCCCAGAATATTATAATACATCAGTTGGTAAAAAGTTTTGCATCAAAACGTGGCCAGAAATAGGTTATACGCGAAAAGGGCCGTTTATGTAAATTAAGAACATAGTTTTACGCTAATGGCCATAACTCAAAATCTGGACCACCAACTGATCCGAAATTTTCTGTGCAGGTTTATATATTAGAAATAAAGATTTCTACTCTTTCACTTTTCCAAAAATCACGTTTTATATCAAAAAGGGCAAAATAGTCAACTTTATGCATAAATCGGAAACATGCATTCGAATCGGCTAAGCATAGACTTAATCAACGAAAATTCCAGAAAGTTTAACTAAAATAAAAATAGCCAAAAATACTCTCCAATACAGATCTCAAACATGCATGTACGAATCCGAATCGATAGTCTACGAATTAGTCGTTTTATAGGACTTTCGGCTCCGATTCGTACTTATACTATAGATTGTCGAGTTGATGATGATAAAACACATTCTTATATGTATTATAAGTTATTTATGATGATCAATCAGATTGCATGTCTAATATATTAACATTCAAGCTTATTTTTGCAAAAATCACTTCTGTTGACTTTTTAGAAATACGTTTGACTCGACAATTAGCATGCATATAGTGGGAATCAGATAATACCCTTTGAGGGTTTGTTTCCCACATAAATACCAACATAAATCTGGTTTCAATTCGAGAAATGACTGATTGAAACTTGTTTAATCAGAAAGTCAAAGTGTATGATCAAACAGTTTGACTTTTAGCAATAATCAAAGCAAGAACGGATTAGAGATCGAATTAGAAGCTTACCAAGGTCCTATTGATGTTAAGCTAACACTAGAAATCGGCCTTGATGTCCAGAAATGCTTCAGAGATGCTTGAGAGCTTTTGCAAGTTTGGAAGTTCTTGTTCACAACACAAGTGTTTAGTAAAATGAGCTTTGGATCAGATTTAAAGCTGAATTGTTGATGTTTGCAAGGGGTTACTGTGGCCTAGGCATGCATGCAATGTTATTGGAGCTTTTGGGAGGTGAAAACAGCTGTTACCCACTTAAATTCGGACCCAAATCGCTGCTGTTCGCGGATTCTGCACCTGGGTTTATTGGCAGCTCCAAAGTTTGCCCATTTGTTGCAGTTTTGGTCCCTGTACTTTGGTTGCGATGATTTGGCCATGAATCTTGACTCGTAAACCCTCGAATCTGGTTTTTAAGAACCCTTGGACATTTACCAACATGGTAATGTCCTCGTTTGATTTTGCGCTCGCCCGAAAAGCCATAAAATTTGACGTTGACGCTTTTAACCCCTCAAGTACGGTTTTGGCCATAACTTTCTCATATGATAACGAAACTTCATGAAATTTTTACCACATATTCTAGTGAGTATATTTTAGCTTTACAAAGCTTCGGGTCTGCCAAAAGTTCACTCAGAGGTATAAATTAAACATGTTGACACTTTTGGCCCCTATAGTTTGCAATACTTCACTTTTGTGCAATTTCCGCGTCGTATGATCCATGAACCATCCGTTTAAGGTTATAAACATTATGTAGGGTTATCATAGAGCCTATTTATCCATTGTTGACACTTTGGACCCTTACGTTCCATAGTTTTCACTGTTTGTCACTTTTAGTCCTCCTAAAGTATGTTTTCACATACCGGAACCTTATGACACGTGTCAAGACATTATTGGACGAAATTTTTCGAGGTGTTACATTTGACCTTAAAACGGGATTTTTGAAAATGTAAAAGGGTAGGCACCTTAGCTACTGATTTATAAACTTGCACCCAAAATTTGAAGTCAGTTTGAGGTCTAGATTAAGAGTTATGCTCAATAGCGTAATTAAGAGCTTCTTTACTAATTAAATGGCGTAAATTATGTTTAGCCTATCAAAACCCAAATTTTTATACCAAACTTTTTACCCACTGTTATAAATAATATTTTGGGATTTTTGGAGATTTTTATTTATTTTAGGCTGAGCATAACTTAGTATTCTAGGATTAATTCGGTTTATGCCGGTTTTACCCTTTTTAGCCATAAAATGAGTTTTTCAAATCCTTTCAACCTCAAACCAATTTCTACTGATTTGTTATGATAAATAAATTATTTTGAGCCTTCTGGAATATTAAAAAATATCAGCTTTTTACAGAAAACCCAGAAATGGCTCCAAATCGCCTTTTTAGGCATTTTTAACGCTTAAGTGTGCACTAGAGCCTTATTAAGCTTAAGGGTTTGAACCTACTGATGTAATTAGTAAATTTTTATATTTTAAACAGTAGGCAAATGTTTTGAACTCAGAATTCCAGAATTGACCTTTTAGGCACATGTGAAATTAACAAAATGCCCATACGGTGCATAGTAAGGTTAAAGATAATAAATTTCACATAAATTTGATACCCTACTGTTATAAATTAGTAAATTAAGTATATTTACTAACTGAATCAGACCTGTAACTCAGGTTATCATTTTAACCCTTTTTCACCTTATAAAATGACCAAAACGCCCTTATGAGGCATAGTTTTGGTTTAAAATCATTTGGGGCATAATGGAAGGTATCATCCTGATATCACAACATATTTTGAGCATATTAACTTCAGAAACTTGTATTTGACTCTTATGGTTACTCGTTAGGCATTATACGCGTTCGGATCGGCTTAAGTGACTAGTTTGGCCATTTTAGCCGAAACGGGTCAAACCATATCTTTTTGGTCTCAAAATTCAGAATGTGATTATATTACCCATATAAAACAAGGGAGCAAGCTTGTTGGGTCAAAACCACATTCTTAAACGGTCCTCGCCTTATTGTGCGTTTAAAACCGTAATCGTTATATAAAACTAACCGGTCTAAGCTTAAGACCCGTTAGGATTCTAATAGGTTATTAAAACCTTAATTTCCAGATCTAGGAGCCCAGTAAAAGCTACTTGCACTCGTTATATTTGGTTTATACTTTGCTCAGGTAAATACGTTTAACTTATTTTCCCTATACGGGCTTGGGGTACGGTATATAAAATACCGCTTGGTCGGGAAATTGACCATAACCGGTCTTGGTTATGTGCAGTCAAATGAACCCGTTTGAAAATGCTGTTTTGTTTGTTTAACGCCTTTGGGGGCTTAATGACCATGTCCCGGATATCCTTGGCATCATTCAAAGAATGGCCACGACCTTAGCACTAGGGTGTAGGCGTACACCCGTAGCGCTGTATAACATGTATAATCGTCGGTACGAGAGAAGTCTCGCGGCGGAATTATATTAAGTGGTGTGTCTATTAATCCTTAACCCGGAACGAACCCGGGCTACTGAACGCAGAATGAACATGTAATTCTTTTACAAGATTATTAAGCAAATAATTATCCCAAGTTATAAAAAGTTTTATGCCACGTGCATTTAAATCAATTTTAAACGTTTTCAAAATGAGTCAGTTAAATTGTATTTACCAGTGTAAACTGACGTATTTTCCAAAAAGACTAAGTGCAGGTACTACGCATAATAGGCTGGTCACTCCTTAAGTATCCATAGAAGTCTCGCAAGCTTAGGATGCATGAAGTCTGTTGAAATGAAGTTCCTTTTTCGTTTGATTCTGCCTGTGGATTCTATTTCGACATTTTGTGATATTTGAATATTACAATAATTTAAGTTGAAATGAATCTATCTTTGCATCCGCTGTGCATTATAATTTGTGTTGTTTGACTATGATGATATCAACTACGTCACGTTAATCCCCCACCGGTGACACGTGGAAATTAGGGGTGTGACAGGTTAGTATCAGAGCCAACACTGGGTGAATTAAACACTAGCCTTTTGTGTTTAGTCTAAGTGCACGAATTGCACATTCTTCGAGTTTCGAGTCTAGAAAAAGAACGTAGGACAAACTCTGTTTTGTTTGATTTTTGGGTCTTATTTTATTATATTGTTGTTATCTAAAACTTGTATGGAGGTCAACATGCCACCAAGATTTCTTCGCGGTCGAGGCAAAGCACCAGTCACGGGTCACGATCACGAAGCCGGGCCTTCGCACCGGCGTACCCCGTCCATTACCATGAGCACTAGTCCACAAGAGCCGTGGAGGCTCTATGTTGAACCCGGGAGACGGTCAGTTTCCCTCAGCTCTTCGCCTTCTTACCAGCACTCCTTTGGGCCCCAATCGGAAGATGAGCCCAACGAACAACCACCCTCTTTCATACCATTACAGAGATCCAACTCCCACCATTCCTTTGGTGACCCAACCCCAGTTTTCCAAAGCCGATTCAACCCGGCCAACATTTTTCCAGAACCCGGGGGTTTTAACCCACTCGGACCGGAAGACCACTTCTCTGGGGATAATGACATGGACGAGGATACTGACCCAATGGAGCCTGCTACAGGAACGCCGAACCACCCCATCGAAATCTCGGATGGGTCATCTTTCCACGGATCACCATACCGCGGTCCGGATAGTTATCAAGAGAGGTTCAAGCAGTGGGACTGGTACTTCACGCCTTCTGAACACTCATCCCCGTATCGGCAACAGCAGCAATAGCAACAGCAAGATCCTTCTGAGGATCAACGATTCGTGGCAGTCACTCCGCCACCACCACCACCAGTGGAACAGCAGCCGCCTCCGGAGCCGCCGAGGCGGAGGAGGTCGAACGCACGGATGTTCGTGCGAGGGGGTGTCCGTATCAGCACACCCCAACCGTCAAGTGGCAGCCATTATCCGCCACTGCAGGAGGAAGAAGAAGAACCACAGATGGGGGTTCCATCAAACCCCATTCCAGATGTTAACTCAGTGCCTGAGGTGCCTCCGTTGGGTTTTGACAACCCAATTCCTGCTTATTCTGCGGCGTACAACCCGTTTGAAATGCCGGGCCACAACAGCTTTAACTATGCCAACGTGGACCCATATCAGGAGGCTTGGGATTACAATGCGCGACACCCTGAAGGGCCCTATGGTGGTCCTTGGACCACCGGGTACCCTCCATATGTGTTCCAGCAGCCACCTCCTCAGCCGTTGTACCAGCCGCCGCAGCCACAGCTTATCCCGCCGGAGCGTCAGCAGGAGGTTCTTGATAGGTTGAACCAGGTCGAACGAGAAGTTCGAGAAGACCGCAGAGAGCGGCAAGGCTTCTTCAAGGGTCTGTCAGACTTGCTAAAGGGGAAGTCCAAGAGGAGGGGTCACTGAGGACCTTGTTGTTTGTTGCTTAGTTGTAGTCAGTCCCTGCGTGGACTTGTTGTTTCTGTATTCAGCTCCTGCGCGAGCTTGTCTTTTAGTATTCTGCCCCTTCGTGGGCATGTCTTTCAGTTGACCCCTGCGTGGGTATGTTTGTTGTTTTAATTGTTGTATTTCGCCCCTGCGTGGGCATATTGTTGTAGAAGTCCCGTTTAGGGCAAGTATTGTACTGTTAAATCTTTATTTAGTGAAATGTTGCATTTGGATTTTCATGATTATCTGTTATAAATAAGTATATGAATAAACTTTAAATAAAATGAAAATAACATTTCCTAAAATAAAGAAGACCTACCATTAATTTAAATGGCAAAATCTAACAACAGGACGAGACCTAGCCACATGTCATTTTAAGACAAGGCCAAGATGGTATCTCCATAATTAGATTCAGGTCCATAATTAACGTCTCAACTTAGGATTGATCTGCGTTATAAAGAGAATCTAAGGGGTAAGACCTAGTCACGTGTCGTTGCAGACATGGCCAAGATGGTAGAACCTGTCTAGAAGATTCCAAATTCTGTTAACATCTGTAAGTATGTTAACATATTGGGCAAATTGTGACCCAGTAGAAGTCACATAGACCATCATTGAAAATTGGGTTAATTTAAAAATTCCATGTAAGTAAATGACCATTCCTTGAGAATGAAGTACCTACGGGTAGTAATTAATGTCCTAGGGACTAAGAGACAGTTTGAGTCTGCAACTCACTGTCTAGAATAGGGTAATGAACTGTGATTCAGATCCTAATACCTTGATTCTGTAAGAATCCGGGTTATAAACTAACACTGTCCTTGTGACTAAGTTATATGTTAATTTTTTTTAACTATAATGTAGGATTATGATACAGATCCTGAATTAATATTTGATTAATAAATTAACCTGCAATGGCTATTTAAAACCATGGTTAATAAAATACATAAAATACTGTATTAGCTGTTAAATAAAACCTTGCCCATTATTGTTTATATGTAGCAATTGAAGCTACATGGCGGGGTCGGATGAAGTGAATAGTCGTCCGGTGGAAAACCACAATAATGCAAAGATACAGTTAACTGGTGCGGAGTTGAAAGCACTGGTGGATGATGCGGTTACAAAGGCATTAGAAAGACAGTACAGTGAGTACAGTGGGACCCACAGTAAAACCCTGTCTACACCGCATAATAAGTCTAAAACTCATTCTGAGGCTCACAGCAAGCCACCTTCTGTCCAACCCAAGTCTAAAAAGGAGGAACCCAAGAAGGAGGAATCCAAGAAGGAGGATGATAGACACTCTTCGAATGAAAATGATAATCATTCCAAGAAGATTGTGCTTTATGATGCCCCACGTGCCAAGGGTTACACGTATAAATACTTTGTGTCTTGTAAACCCCGGGATTTCACTGGGGAAAAAGGGGCTGTGGACTGTATGACTTGGCTTGATGAGATGGAGACAGTAGTGGATATAAGTGGCTGTGCTGAAAGGGATATTGTGAAGTTTGTGACACAATCCTTCAAAGGTGATGCACTTCAATGGTGGAAGTCGCTGATTCAAGCCACCGGAAAGATACCGCTATACAACATGTCTTGGGAACAATTTGTTGCCCTAATCAAAGAGAATTACTGTCCCCAGCATGAGGTCGAAGGAATAGAGTCTGATTTTCTATCTTTGGTGATGAAGAACCTGGACTGCCAGGCTTACCTCACAACCTTCAATTCCTTATCAAGGCTAGTTCCCTACCTTGTAACACCTGAACCAAAAAGGATAGCCCGTTTCATTGGGGGTCTGGCCCCAGAAATTAAAGCAAGCGTCAAGGCCTCTCGGCCCACTACTTTTCGATCAGTGGCGGACATATCTCTGTCCCTTACAAAAGACGCAGTTAGACAGAGATCAATGAGAGCCGCAGATACCGAGAAGCGAAAACGCGAAGATGATGGTTCGCGACGCTCAGATAAGAAGCGTAAGGGGAATGACGACCACAAGAAAGGGTTGGGATCCAAGAAGGGGGATCATCAGTCGGGAGAAAAGCCTAGGTGCAAAGTTTGTAAAAAGCACCATTTCGGGAAATGCAGGCAGGAGTCTAGATCCCAATCTCAGCAGAAATTATGTGGGATTTGCAAGTCCCCGGATCATAAGGCATTAGATTGCAAGAAGCTTAAGGATGCCACCTGCTACAATTGTAATGAGAAGGGACATATTAGACCCAACTGCCCGAAGCTTGCCAAGAAAACGGAGGAGGGAAAGAAGACTAACGCAAGGGTCTTCCGCATGGATGCAAAGGAAGCTATTCAGGACGATAATGTCATAACAGGTACTTTTCTCATTAATGATGTCTACGCAAGGGTATTGTTTGACTCTGGGGCGGATAGGTCCTTTGTAGATAATAAGTTTTGTGAACTGTTGAAATTACCTGTTAAAGTTTTAAGTATGAAATATGAAGTGGAATTAGCTGATGGAACCATAGAAACAGTTTCGACTGTGTTAGATGGAGGTGTCTTGTCCATTAGGAACCACTCTTTTCCTTTGTCCTTGTTACCCTTTAAGCTAGCAGGCTTTGATGTAGTGATAGGAATGGATTGGTTATCGCGTAACCAAGCCCAGATAGTGTGCAACAAGAAGCAGGTAGTAATCAAGACCCCATCTGGTGAGCCACTCACTATTCCGGGAGATACTCAACACGGAATGCCAGAGCGTGTGGCCATGCTTAAGGCATCCGGATGCACGAGTAGGGGTTGTGTCATTTATATGGCAAGAGTAACCATTGACGAGAAGAAGCCCAGGATCGAAGACATACCGGTCATTTCTGACTATCCCGAGGTTTTTCCGGAGGAACTGCCTGGTTTGCCACCAGACAGGCAGGTGGAATTTAGGATTGACATCGTCCCCGGAGCTACACCAGTAGCCAGAGCACCATATAGATTAGCACCAACAGAGATGAAGGAATTAAGGACACAGCTAGATGATTTACTAGCTAAAGGTTTTATTAGACCTAGTTCATCTCCATGGGGAGCGCGAATTCTGTTTGTTAAAAAGAAGGATGGATCAATGCGTCTATGCATTGATTACCGTGAGCTAAACAAGGTTACTATCAAGAACAGATATCCTTTGCCTAGAATCGATGATCTATTCGACCAGCTTCAGGGAGGGAGTTACTTTTCTAAGATAGATCTCAGGTCAGGCTATCATCAATTGAAGGTTAAGGAGGAGGATGTTCATAAGACCGCGTTTAGGACTCGTTATGGTCATTACGAGTTCCTAGTTATGCCTTTTGGGCTCACTAACGCACCTGCCACATTCATGGATCTCATGAATCGCGTATGCAAGCCTTATCTGGATAAATTTGTCATCGTCTTCATTGACGACATCCTCATCTATTCAAAGAACCAAGCTGACGATGAGAGGCATCTTCGGTGCATTCTTAAGCTGCTCCATCAAGAGAAGCTCTATGCCAAGTTTTCAAAGTGTGAATTTTGGCTTCGCGAAGTCCAGTTCCTTGGACACGTTGTGAGTGAGCGTGGAATTCAAGTGGATCCCGCCAAGATAGAAGCTATCATGAACTGGCAGGAGCCAAAGACACCTTCAGAGATTCGTAGCTTCCTAGGTTTGGCTGGATACTATAGGCGTTTTATTGAAAACTTCTCAAGGATTGCTGCACCCTTAACGTCGTTAACACGTAAGAACATTAAGTTTAACTGGGGGCCTAAGCAGCAAGAATCTTTTGATATCTTGAAGCAGAAGTTAAGTAACGCACCAGTGCTGACTCTACCTGAAGGTATTGAAGAATTTGTGGTGTATTGTGATGCATCACACACCGGAATGGGTTGTGTGTTAATGCAAAAAGGGAAGGTCATAGCCTATGCTTCGCGTCAATTAAAGGTGCACGAAAAGAATTACACCACCCATGACTTGGAGTTGGGTGCCGTTGTATTTGCACTAAAGCTTTGGAGGCATTATTTGTATGGGACGAAGTGTGTAATCTATTCCGACCATAAGAGCCTTCAACACCTGTTCAATCAGAAGGATTTGAACATGAGGCAGCGACGATGGATGGAAACCTTGAACGATTATGATTGTGAAATAAAGTACCATCCAGGCAAGGCCAATGTAGTCGCAGATGCTTTAAGCAGGAAGGAAAGAGTGAAGCCGATAAGGATCAATGCCAAGAGCATTGAAATCAAGAGTAGTTTGAATGAAAGGTTGTTAGCCGCACAAAAAGAAGCTGTGTTGGAAGCTAACTATCCTGAGGAGAAATTAGGAGTAACTGAAGAACAGTTGTCCTATGATAAAGACGGAATGTTGAGATTAAATGGACGAATATGGGTTCCTGTATATGGAGGACTTCGTGATGTTATCCTCAAGGAAGCCCACAGTTCCAAGTATTCCGTCCATCCTGGAGCTGATAAGATGTACCAGGATTTAAAGGCAAATTATTGGTGGATAGGCTTGAAAAAGTCTATAGCTGCTTATGTAGCTAAATGCTTGACGTGTGCTAAAGTCAAAGCGGAACATCAGAAGCCGTCAGGTTTACTGCAACAGCCTGAAATTCCCACATGGAAATGGGAAATGGTGACGATGGACTTCATCACCAAATTACCCAAGACGCCGAAGGGAAATGATACTATATGGGTCATAGTTGATAGACTGACTAAGTCAGCACATTTCCTGCCCATCAAAGAGACCTTCAGCTCTGACATGCTAGCCCAGTTGTACATGGATAAGATTGTGGCCTTGCATGGCGTACCAGTATCTATTATCTCAGATCGGGATACTAGATACACATCTCATTTCTGGAAGAGTTTCCAACAGTCTCTGGGCACTCAATTGAATTTCAGTACGGCTTACCATCCTCAGACGGATGGGCAGAGTGAGCGTACTATCCAGACGCTGGAAGACATGTTGCGTGCATGTGTAATTGATCTAGGAGGAAGTTGGGACAGGCATTTACCATTGGTCGAGTTCTCCTACAATAATAGCTACCATACTAGTATTAAGGCTGCACCTTTTGAAGCACTATATGGTAGAAAGTGCAGAACGCCCATTTGCTAGGCAGAAGTGGGAGATACGCAATTATCAGGTCCTGACTTAGGCTTCGAGACAACAGACAAGATTGTCCAAATTCGCGACCGCCTGAAAGCTGCTCGAGATAGGCAGAAGAGCTATGCGGATGAAAGGCGAAAGCCTCTCAAGTTTGAGGTTGGCGATAAGGTTTTGCTCAAAGTATCACCTTGAAAAGGGGTGATGCGATTTGGCAAGAAAGGTAAGTTAAGCCCAAGGTATATAGGACCATTCGAGATCATCGAATGTGTAGGATCAGTGGCTTACAAGTTAAACTTACCTGAAGAGCTCGATGGTATTCATAATGTATTCCACGTCTGCAATCTGAAGAAATGTCTAGCTGACGAGTCGCTAGTCATACCACACACGGATGTGCATATAGATGAGAGCTTAAAATTTGTGGAAAAACCTGTGTCGATTGAAGATCGATAGGTGAAAAAGCTTCGAAGAAAGCTTGTACCTATTGTCAAGGTAAAGTGGGATGCACGTAGAGGTCCTGAATATACATGGGAGTTAGAGTCCAAAATGCAGGAAAAATACCCTCATTTGTTCCCTTAAATCTCGAGGTCGAGATTTCTTTTAAGGGGATGAGGATGTAACACCACGGAAATTCCTGTCCAATAAAATAAAGACACGTGTCATGAGGGACAAACGTGTCAGGGAAACCGGATTAGATATAAAGATGTATGGTAGGATTTTAAATGCATGGGCGTCATGTTATTTCAAAATACCTCTGAACGACCCAAGGGCGACATGTTATTAAAATACCTCTGAGCGACCCAAATTTATAAATCCTAAGATCCTTAAATTGTTTGACAAACATCTTATATATATATTAACCGGTCGTTTCTAAAGTCCGTCTTTTATATGGAATTTGGATTATTGGGAATGTTGCTACTAAAATGCTGAATAGAATTCTTGTGAAAAAGAAAATTAATAATGGTTAACTAGCATAACCAACTCTTGTGAGAATCCAAGATTTAAATCCTTGGAAATATCCGTCACTTTAAGAAATTACAAGATGCCAAAGTTGTAGAAACATGTAAGGGACATACAAGCATGCAATGGCTGAGCCAATAGGTCCCACAACTGAGAAAGTAGCATGAAGTTCGGAATCCACGAGATTGCATGGTCAAGACTTGAAGTTTGTGAAAATTTTGTTTCTGACCAACGGTTACGGACCGCAAGGCCCTAGTCTTACGGTCCGTAAGGAGGGTACCTGGGCGATTTCAGCAAGGGTCCGTTACGGACCGTAACTGTTTCAGCATACGGTCCGCAAGAGATGCTTACGGACCGCAAGGCCTTAAGCTTACGGTCCGTAAGGCAGTCGCTGGCAGCAGGAAATGGACAGCTGCCTGTTCAACCTGTTAAACCGACTTAAATGAATGGTTTTTAAAACCAGGGACTTGCTAGGCAGTTTATAGCATCATAGAGACACCTGGGATGATCTTGTAACCACTCTAGACTATCTTGGCATCATCTTGGACCTCAAGGTTCACTATAAAAGGGCTTGAAGTTGTAAACACTTTACATGCTCATTTGAAATATTGGTTCAAGACTTCTCTGGAGCTTCCCTGGACAGCAACCAACTTTCATTAGGTCCCTAATCCTTCTTAGGACTCTTGTAAGTGCCCTTAACCTCCCTTAATCCTTTCTAGCTTAGTTAATTAGCTAAAAGTCAAACCGTCGTAATTAAGGTTTGACTTCGTGATTAATTATAATGTGCTCTGTCAAATCACGAATTAAAGATACCTTTAAGTAGGTAATTATGTGGGTAACAAACCCTTAAAAGGGTATTTTCCAGAATCCCACTCTAACTATGCTAATTGTCGAGTCAAAGCTTATTATAAAAAGTCAACAGAAAGGCTATTTGCGAATTAATGCATAATTAGCAATGTAGGTTACATGCAACCTGTTTGATCAGTAAAATAACTTGGTAATTAATGTAAGAACATGTTCCAACATGTTCAACTCGACAATTTTCAGTTTAGGCTCGGTTTGGAACCGAAAGTCGCAAAGTTTGACTTCTGCTTTGACTTTCAGTTCTGACCCGTTTAAGCTAAGATTAGGATTGCCTTAGAGCTTCTTTTGAACCTATTTACATGTTAGTATAACTCTCTGAGATTATACAACTTGGTTCATTGGATATCCTATTCACGTGCATGTTTCCGTTAATCGCTTATATGTTGACCATTATGCCCATTTGACCTTAAAACGGGATTTTTGAAAATGTAAAAGGGTAGGCACCTTAGCTACTGATTTATAAACTTGCACCCAAAATTTGAAGTCAGTTTGAGGTCTAGATTAAGAGTTATGCTCAATAGCGTAATTAAGAGCTTCTTTACTAATTAAATGGCGTAAATTATGTTTAGCCTATCAAAACCCAAATTTTTATACCAAACTTTTTACCCACTGTTATAAATAATATTTTGGGATTTTTGGAGATTTTTATTTATTTTAGGCTGAGCATAACTTAGTATTCTAGGATTAATTCGGTTTATGCCGGTTTTACCCTTTTTAGCCATAAAATGAGTTTTTCAAATCCTTTCGACCTCAAACCAATTTCTACTAATTTGTTATGATAAATAAATTATTTTGAGCCTTCTGGAATATTAAAAAATATCAGCTTTTTACAGAAAACCCGGAAATGGCTCCAAATCGCCTTTTTAGGCATTTTTAACGCTTAAGTGTGCACTAGAGCCTTATTAAGCTTAAGGGTTTGAACCTACTGATGTAATTAGTAAATTTTTATATTTTAAACAGTAGGCAAATGTTTTGAACTCAGAATTCCAGAATTGACCTTTTAGGCACATGTGAAATTACCAAAATGCCCCTACGGTGCATAGTAAGGTTAAAGATAATAAATTTCACATAAATTTGATACCCTACTGTTATAACTTAGTAAATTAAGTATATTTACTAATTGAATCAGACCTGTAACTCAGGTTATCATTTTAACCCTTTTTCACCTTATAAAATGACCAAAACGCCCTTATGAGGCATAGTTTTGGTTTAAAATCATTTGGGGCATAATGGAAGGTATCATCCTGATATCACAACATATTTTGAGCATATTAACTTCAGAAACTTGTATTTGACTCTTATGGTTACTCGTTACGCATTATACGCGTTCGGATCGGCTTAAGTGACTAGTTTGGCCATTTTAGCCGAAACGGGTCAAACCATATCTTTTTGGTCTCAAAATTCAGAATGCGATTATATTACCCATATAAAACAAGGGAGCAAGCTTGTTGGGTCAAAACCACATTCTTAAACGGTCCTCGCCTTATTGTGCGTTTAAAACCGTAATCGTTATATAAAACTAACCGGTCTAAGCTTAAGACCCGTTAGGATTCTAATAGGTTATTAAAACCTTAATTTCCAGATCTAGGAGCCCAGTAAAAGCTACTTGCACTCGTTATATTTGGTTTATACTTTGCTCAGGTAAATACGTTTAACTTATTTTCCCTATACGGGCTTGGGGTATGGTATATAAAATACCGCTTGGTTGGGAAATTGACCATAACCGGTCTTGGTTATGTGCAGTCAAATGAACCCGTTTGAAAATGTTGTTTTGTTTGTTTAACGCCTTTAGGGGCTTAATGACCATATCCCGGATATCCTTGGCATCATTCAAAGAATGGCCACGACCTTAGCACTCGGGTGTAGGCGTACACCCGTAGCGCTGTATAACATGTATAATCGTCGGTACGAGAGAAGTCTCGCGGCGGAATTATATTAAGTGGTGTGTCTATTAATCCTTAACCCAGAACGAACCCGGGCTACTGAACGCAGAATGAACATGTAATTCTTTTACAAGATTATTAAGCAAATAATTATCCCAAGTTATAAAAAGTTTTATGCCACGTGCATTTAAATCAATTTTAAACGTTTTCAAAATGAGTCAGTTAAATTGTATTTACCAGTGTAAACTGACGTATTTTCCAAAAAGACTAAGTGCAGGTACTACGCGTAATAGGCTGGTCACTCCTTAAGCATCCATAGAAGTCTCGCAAGCTTAGGATGCATGAAGTCTGTTGAAATGAAGTTCCTTTTTCGTTTGATTCTGCCTGTGGATTCTATTTCGACATTTTGTGATATTTGAATATTACAATAATTTAAGTTGAAATGAATCTATCTTTGCTTCCGCTGTGCATTATAATTTGTGTTGTTTGACTATGATGATATCAACTACGTCACGTTAATCCCCCACCGGGCCCACCGGTGACACGTGGAAATTAGGGGTGTGACACTTTTAGAATGCTTCCTTTTCCCGAGAGTATCGTAGTCAATCCTTGCCAAGGGCATTTTTTACGATCGCAAAGAGGCTGCATTTGATTGTTATTGGAAAGTCTGCTGAGCTGACTACTGATTTGCTCAGATATGAAGAAGAAGGCTGGATCAAGGTGTTTGCTTTCAATAATCCTCGTGTAGTTGATTATCTAGATAGGGGCTGAAGGACTAATATAATTGAAAACAACAAGTGGTTGATAACAAGCATTTGGAGGGATATGGTTGAAGTTGACCTGAACAACGAAGTTTTGAAATACCTCCAACATGTTGACAGCTACAATGGTCCGAAAGGAGCTTTATTTATCGAGACTACTTTTTCGCCCATAGATTAGAAATTATTATGCTGTATTTTACTGAATGTTGTTTGCTGTTTTGAACTTTGTTTATTATATAATTACGTCTGTTTGACACTTGTAGTTTTTATATAATTAGTTGTGTTAAAATTATTAACTATGTTTGTTATTTAAATTAAATGAATATTTAGGTTTGAGAGTTTAAAAGCTTGTAATATTGGCAAATGTCTGTTTAAATGATGAAAGGTCTGTTGTTGTGAACACATGTTTGAAAATTAAACAGTGGTTGATACATCTGTTGACTTTGGTCAATAGATGGATGAAAACAGATGCTTGATACCACTGTTAGGTTAAAGCAGAGTGTTGTGGAGAAAACTGTGGTTGAAACTGCTGTTGGGTTAAAATGGTGGTTTAAAACCACTGTTGGGTTAAAATAGTGTTTTGTGGAGGTTGAAGGGGATTGAAACGACTGTTGAGTTAAAATATTGTTTTCTGGAGAATGAACATGCTTGAATGTAAATGTTATTTTGTTTACAGAATGAATTATAAGTTGTATATTTTTGTATTTTTCATACTCTAAACTTTAAGTATTTAAGGTTGAAGTTGAAGTTGGGGGGATATGGTTGAAGTTGATCTGAGCAATCAAGTTTTAAAATACCTCCAACATGTTGACAACTACAATGGTCCGAAAGGAGCTTTATTTATCGAGTCTAGTGTTTCGCCCATTGATTAGAAGATGTTATGCTGTATTTTACTGAATGTTGTTTGCTGTTTTGAACTTTGTTTATTATATAGTTACCTCTGTTTGACACTTTCATATTTTATATAATAATTAGTTGTGTTAAAATTATTAAGCATGTTTGTTATTTAAACTAATTAAGTGAATATTCAGGTTTGAGAGTTTAAAAGCTTGTAATATTGGCAAAGGTTTGTTTAAAATATGAAAGCTCTGCTTTCGTAGACAGATGTTTGAAAATAAAACAGTGGTTTATAGATCTGTTGACTTTGGTCAACAGATGGATGAAAACAGATGTTTGAAACCACTGTTGGGTTAAAGCAGAGTGTTATGGAGAAAACTTTTGTTGAAACCGCTGTTGGGTTAAAACGGTGGTTTAAAACCACTGTTGGGTTAAAATAGTGTTTTGTTGTTGACAGATGTTTGAAAATAAAACAGTGGTTGATACATCTGTTGAACAGTCAATAGATGGAAACAGTTGTTTGAAACCACTGCTGGGTTAAAACAGAGTTTTGTGGAGAAAACTGTTGTTGAAACTGCTGTTGGGTTAAAACGGTGGTTTAAAACCACTATTGGGTTAAAATACTGTTTTGTGGAGGTTGAAGGGATTGAAACGACTGTTGATTTAAAATATTGTTTTTTGGAGAAGGAACATGCTTGAATGCAAATGTTATTTCCTTTACAAAAGATTAATAAATTGTATATTTTTGTATTTTTTATACTCTAAACTTTAAGTATTTACCGACTATTTATAAGTCTATAAATATAACCATATTCATCATTTATATGTGTTATGCATGGTTTTCTAAGAAACAACCAGTGTTTACCGCTAGTGCATATTAATAGATAAAGAGATTATATTGACAGGTGGCAAGAATATATACCTCATCTGGGTCAAGTAAGGATGTTTCCCATAGAAGACCCGTCATTCCTCTCATCCCACCAAGTACCTTTAGAATTTATAAAACATGACATTAGATATAAAGAAATGAAAATGATTTAAAGTTTACTAAAAAATAACTTTTACTCATTAAAAGAATAGACTAAAACACTCAATTCATCTAGCTTGCTAGAATTGTAAACTATAAACCTGAAAATTAGATGGTAAAACTCAAAGACATAGATTTCCCATATCAATAGTAAGACTATCTCTAATGCTATGGGCGTCCTTAAGCATCCTTAGCTGCCACATCGTCTGTCACATTATATTCTTGCAAATCCTTAAAACCTTTATTTTATCTCCAACCCTACAAATATCCTTACTCTTGTAAATTTTCACCTCATCACTTATCAACTACACACAATATTTAAATTAAAGTTTTTTTTTCTTATAGTTTGGGCCCACCTTATCACCAAAACCAATACACACACGCATCCATAATTAAGGGCTCCAGTAGTAAGGGCCTCAAAGGGCACCCTTGCTCCAATGGTAAGGGCTTGTAAGGGCTTACAAGGACAAGGGTATTAAGAATGTATGGAGATACTGTAATGTTACCTAGAGATGGGCATAAAAACCGGTTCCTACCCGGTTCCAGTGGACCCGACCCGGACCCGGTTCCGGTTCCTACCCGATGCTCAGAGGAACCGGTCCCAGGTTTAAAAAACCCGACGGGTATTACCCGGTTCCTATTTTTTCTAAAAAAATCCACCCGTACCCGGTTCCTCTCTGTACCCGGTTTCTACCCGTACCCGGTTCCTCTCTGTAACCGGTTCCTATTTGTACCCGGTATGTTACCGTTAGAACCGAATCTTGATATATGTCAACACATTAAATGTAAAATATTACCGTTGGAACCGGTTCCTATATGACAGTTGGAACCGGTTATAGTATAAATATCACTTTTTTTTATTTTTTTTCCACAAATCATCTTCTTCTACTATCTATTTCTTCTCCTTCTTTACATATTTTTAATGGCTTCCAAGAACTCTAAAAGCACAAACTCCCCATCCGTCAATAATATTCCACAAGGTTCAAATGCTCCATTTGTGGTGGGAACATTATCGCATAGCCGCAATATGGATGTTTGGTGCAATTGGGATTTAGTCGAGATGAGCGATGGTTCGCAAAAGGCTCAATGCAAGCATTGTGGCTCCTTGTTAAGCAAGGACTCTAATTCCACTTTAACGAAGCATGCGAAAAAGTATTGCAAAGCACTAAAAGATTTGACACCCGGTCAAGTTCAACTTTCAAAAGATGGTAAGATTTTCCGCTACGAACAAAAGATAACTCGTGATAGGATGGCGAAGTTGGTCATCAAAAAAGCCTTGCCTTTTGGACACTTTGACGACCCCGATCTCACTAAGCTAATTAGGGAGACGCTTCAACCTAGCTACAAACATGTAAGTCGTCGAACTTTAAAACGTCATTGTTTAAATATATGGGAAAATGCAAGAAAAGATTTAATTGCATTTTTTCAAAATTTAAAGACTTGTGTAAATTTAACTAGTGATGTGTGGTCGGCTCCACACGGTTTACCCGAATCATACATTTGTGTCACCGCTCATTGGGTTGATCCCAATACTTGGCAAATGATGAAGCGAACGATCGCATTTGAAGAGTTTCCTTCTCCTCGTACGGGAGAAAATATTTATAAAATTATGAATACCACAATTATAAAATATTGTTTAGAGGAAAAAATATTTTCAATATCTTTCGATAACGCCTCAAACAACTCAAATGCGATCCAAAAACTAAAGTTGAAGTACAAACCAATTTGTGATGGTGTTTTTTTCCACACAAGATGTGTTGCTCATATTATTAATTTAGTTGTGCAAGACGGTTTAAAAAATAAATTTGTAGCGGATTTTATTATAGCTTTTAGAACTATGCTTCAAGATGTTTTTAAAAGTGGTAAAGAAAGATATCAAGATTATAAAAACCTTTGTAAAGAAGTTAACCAAAAATTAATTGGTCCTAATTGGGATATCCCAACTCGTTGGAATTCAACGTGTCATATGTTTGAAATGGCTTTAAAACAAATGGGCACTTTAAAAGCATTTCATACAACTTTAAGTGATGACTACCAAGTCGACCCTTTTCCCGACACGGCTTGGAATAACATTCAAACACTAAGTGATTTTTTAAAAGTTTTCAAAAAATCAACAACTTTAATTTCCGGTGTTTATTATCCCACTAGTTCTCGAGTTATTTCCGAATTGTATTTGATAACAACTAATTTTAAAAAGTTTGAAAACTCAAGTGACATGTTGAGGAACATGTTGACACCAATGATCAATAAATTTAAAAAATATTTTTTGGATTTACCACCCGTATTTTTATGTGCCGCCGCTTTAAACCCAATTTTAAATGTAGCGGGTGTTAACGCGTTAGTTGATGAAATTTACGACAAGTTGGATATGCACGAGGAGAATCCAACATTGAAAGCCAAAACTAAAAAACTTTTCGAGGAATCTTTGAATAAACTTTATGATCATTATTTAAAAAAAATATGGGGAAAAAATCATACCATTTTTAATGGAGCTTCATCATCGGCCTCTAACGATGAAACAATTGCCGACCCCATCATAACCATGTTGAACGTCGTTAGAGACGAAACGGCGAAACAACAAAGGGGTAACGAACCATCTAGTGAACTCGGCCGATATAAACTAAGGGATGATGCACTTACTATGACGGCCGAGGAGTATAATAATTTTGACATTTTGGCATGGTGGAAGTCTAAAGAATCGGAATTCCCGATTCTAGCCACCATGGCTCGTGATTTACTAACGGTCCAAGCTTCCACGGTAGCTTCGGAAAGTGTTTTTTCTCTTAGTGGTAGGGTATTGTCGATTAGAAGAACAAGATTAACCCCGGAGTCGCTAGAGATGGCAATTTGCCTAAAAGATCATTTGGACGGCGTTGATCGTGTTTAACATAAGCCGAGTCTCGAAGACGAGGTGGAGTTGGAGCACAAGATTATTGAAGAAGAGGATGAAGAGGAAGACGAGGTAGAGACCAATGATTCCGAAGACGATTGTACCGAAGTGCCCGCACCAAAGCGTAGCGGAAGTGAAAGTGCCGCACCGTCCTCAAGCAAACGAGCAAAAAAATAAATTATAGGAACCGATTCTGATCAGTCTCGAAGGAACCGATTCTGATCAATCCCGTGGAACCGGTTCTGTTACGAAACAAATGCGAACCGATTTTGATTACCGAAGGAACCGACTTTTTGTACTACTTAAACGATTATATATGCGAATTTTTTTTCCACAAACGAACTATTATTTCACAAACATAACACTTAAAACATAACACATCAAACACATCAAACATCACACATAAAACATAAGACATCAAACATAAGTAAACAAACGCATCCACCAAACTACACATTAGAAGAACCGGATCCTTCGCCCTTTTCTTCCTTTTTTGCCTTTGTCACCGGGCAATGTTTGTCGGTATGCTTCTTGAGGGTGGAGTTTGCCGCCGCCTTCATGAACTTCCCACAATTCTTGCAACGAGCCATCTCATGGTTATCCGACATCAAACACAAATCAAAATTTTTCCAAATTGCGGGGTTACGCTTGGTTTCTAAAATCAAAACAACTCCTTCTTCCGAAGCCATATTGTTCTTCCGGGTTTGAATGTGTTTTACAGAGAAAGAAGAGTGATGGATTGGATGATGCAAATTGAAATGTTTGAGGAAAAAATCGATTTTTATATTTGAAAACCGGTTCTAACGGTACAAATTTAAAAAAAAAACAGTTTTTTCTGTTAAGAACCGGTTCTTAACAGTGGTCGTCAGCAGCTTTTCTGAAATACGCAGTGGAACCGGTTCCAAACAGTACCCGTAACCGGTTCTACACAGTACCCGGACCCGGTTCTATTGTACCCGAAACCGGTTCCACCGGTTATAAAAAAAAATGATGTGTACCCGGGTTATACCCGAACCCGGTTCCACTGACAACCCGGTTCCAAACACTTGTATCCATACCCGGTTTCGGGTTGGAACCGATTCCGGGTTTTAAAAATACCCGAAAATGCACATCTCTATTGTTACCCAATTGCACTTTTTCATATTCTGATTTGATCTTTTTAAGGCGTTCCTGCACGATAAATGGATGATTAATAATTGTTTGAAAGACCTTCCATTTGGATTTTGCTGTTTATCCATCACAATCTTAAAAGGTTAATTGTTTTTATATTCTTTTAGGTTTTTTAAAAGTTCAATATTCATTAATATAGTGATCATATTAATGTGTTATTCAAATATATTGCTTAACTAATGGTGAATAAATTTTTTTTTGAACGGCTAATTTATTTTTAATTCCGTCGTCTATAAAATTTGAATTCAAGACCTCTTCTATTCAAGATTTTTAAAAATTTTGCTTTTATCAATGAACCACGATTGGTGACGACTGGCGAATTAAATCTTAACTCTCAAGCAAATTAATCCGTTTTGCTGAAGAAATTGAGAAAAAATGGAAAAAGAAAAAGGGTAAAGAATCTTTAGTGTGAAAGATTCTGGATTTCTGACTTGACTTTAACTTGACTCTGACTGACTACATTTACTTTCTCTCTCTTTTGACTAACCTATTCATGCAACGTGATTGATCAATATCTTTGTTGGCCAGAGAAAATATTTTTTTGTTTGTTCTCATTGTAGTAAATTACAACGTTGGTCCCTAAACTATTGTGAAATTTATTATTCAGATATAGACTTTGCTTTCTCATTTGGATAGCAACACAAGGAGGTTTATGTATTATAACTGTTTAATTTGAAAAATATTTTATATGTAAAGTGTATATTTAGTTTTTATACTATAGCAATATAACATATGTTTAAACAAGTAACATCCTGTTTCAGGCTTGTCTTCAACCTACCTACCCGAGCCGACAATCCTTTCGATACGTGATAAACATGGTACACACATCGGTGTCAAGTGTTACATAGTTTAAAAAGATAGAGTAAATTACTTTTTGAGTCCCTGTATTTTAGTGGTTTTAACCACTTGAGTCCAAAATCAAAAAGTTTAACGTCCTGAGTCCTTAACCGCTCATTTTATAACGTTTTGAGTCCAATTTTGTTCATTTTATAACGTTTTGAGTATTGGACTCAAAACGTTATAAAATGAACACAAACGGACTCAAAATGTTATAAAATGAGCGGTTAGGGACTCGGGACGTTAAACTTTTTGATTTTGGACTCAAATGGTTAAAACTACTAAAACACAAGGACTCAAAAAGTAATTTACTCAAAAAGATATTAGCATGTTTAAACAAGATGCTCTTAGTTTGACTGAAATCGCTTACATTTAGCTTGATCTAGTTGACCAATGGTAGATACATCATCCATCGTTCGAGTGATCACAATAACTGAGCCACCGCAGCCACCACCACTAGCGGAGTTACATATCAAAGTCACCAACAACATAAATCTTGAACTCACAAAAAAAAAAAAAAAAAAAAAAAAAAAAACCGAACAAGAGAGATCACTTGGCAAAATCTTTGGTCAACAATGGTGATCATTTGTGGCGGCAGCGGCAGGTGACGCTCAGGCCCGCAATACACCACCATCAGAAACATACACCACCACGGTTTTACATACATTCATACACAACTCAAACCAACCAGCCAGAAGCAAAAACACCAAATCATCAAACTATTATCAACTTCAGCTAACAACATTCACACACAAATCCTTGAAAATAAAACTGGCAACCAGAAAATTGACAAACCAACTTCAAAAGCTCCTACGCGCCGAAACCATTAAGCAGCCCAACCGCCACACATAATGCCTCTGTTTCACCAAAACGCACATCCAAACACCCCGTTAGTTCTATCTTGATCGTATAAATGGGACCCACAAATTTAAACTTTATAAAAAGATATAAAAAGTTTAGAGTGTAATGTAATGCTTACATGATTGAGCAACCGGAGCTTTTACGCCTTGTCTGTCTCATAACTTCCTTCCGCCTTGGAGGTTGAAGAACAACCTTAATGGCCGTATCAAAAACCGCTTTCACATTCTATTAAGCAATGTTCAAAACAATTGTAAAATAGAGTTTAATTTAAAAGTTAGTTGTAAAATAGTGAAAATATTATGGTAAAGATAAAAAAAAAATATTTGAATTATTTACCTGTTGAGTTTTTGAGCTGCATTCAATATAAGCAGCTGCACCAATTTGTTTCCTCAGTTCCTCACCCTAATAAACATTAAATATATAAATAAAGAGTAAACTGCCATTTTGGTCCCTGAGGTTTGGTTACTTTTGCCACTTTAGTCCAAAACTCAAACTTTTTGTATTTGGGTCCCTGTGGTTTCGGTTTTATTGCCATTTTGGTCCAAAAATGAAATCAGGTCATACTTGTCTTATAAAATCCTGCAATTTTGTCATTTTCCTCAGGGGCAAATCAGGTTATATCTGTCTTATAAAATATGGTATTTATTTATAAAAAAGAAATGATCATTTTGCCCCTGAGAAAAATGATAAAATAACAGGATTTTATAAGACAAGTATGACCTGATTTCATTTTTGGACCAAAATGGCAATAAAACCAAAACCACAGGACCCAAATGCAAAAAGTTTGAGTTTTGGACTAAAGTGGCAAAACTGACCAAACCACAGGGACCAAAATGGCAGTTTACTCATAAATAATAAATAAATAAATAAATAAACATTATAGTTTAATCAAATTACAACTCTGAGGCAGATGATTTAATACCTGGGCGGATGTGATAACATTAGAACCCATATGATCGGCTAAATATCCCTTGTCGTCACGAAGATCTAAAAGCAAAAAACCGAGAAAAAAAACAGTGTTTGACGCTTATTTTTCAAGAAAATTTTATTTAATGAAGATGAATTAAATGAAATATAACATGATCATATAAACTGTGATGTGTACCTAGTTTTGTCCCAACAAGTACTACCGGAACATTTGGTGCAAATCGTCGAAGTTCAGGCATCCACTGTATGAATTGTCAAAGTTGACTTGAAGTTAGTCAACTTTTGACTTTGTAAATTCAAACGTATATCGTGTTGACAGATGAAAAGAATTCTCATCTATTATGGGGTTTTTCTTCCTTTTCAAGATTAAAGAAAATATAAGAGTTAATTACTGTTTTCGTCCCTGTGGTTTGTCAAAAATCACTATTTCAGTCCATTAGTTTAAAAATTGCGATTTCAGTCCTGTGGTTTCACTTCCGTAACCATTTCAGTCCATTATTCTGTTAAGTACAAGGACTAAAATGGTTACGAGGTGGACTGAAATGGTTACGAAAGTGAAACCACAGGGACTGAAATCGCAATTTTTAAACTAATGGACTGGAATATTGATTTTTGACAAACCACAGGGACGAAAACAGTAATTAACTCAAAATATAACATAAAAATATGACGGGCGATTACGACTTATATGATTTTGAATATAAAAACTAATCCATTTGACTTTAAAAAAGTCAAAATCAACCTAATATAGGAAAAATAGTTATGAAGATTAAAAAGGTTTCAACTTGATTATGTGGTTTTCTTCTTTTCCAACATTCAAGAAAATACAACATTAAAAGAAGTGTTTGACTTTAAAGAGTCAAATAAACTAGTTAAAATCACAAATTAGCATGTTTGACTTTAAAGAGTCAAATAAACTCTAAACTCGTTACGGTAAACAAATTTGAACATGATTATGGGTTTCTTCTTATTTTTTTTTCAAGATGATACAACATAAGAACATATGTAGTTAACAGAAGCGTATCGATTTGGAAGTTAAAAGCCGGTCCCTTTGACTTTTAAAGTCAAACTAATGTTACTTTGGGGAAATATACAATAGATTTCAACTTGATCTTGGTTTTTTTTTTCCTGTTCAAGTTACAAGAATCAACTCTGTTCATATTCAAAAAAAGCCAACTTTGAATCTTTAAAGTGACCAACAAATATTTTGAAATTTAAAAAAAGGAGAGAGCACTAAATAAATAAAGTGTACCTTTTTTAAAACATTTTCATAGCTTGCCCTACTGATTAAAGAGAAAGCTAACACAAATATGTCTGCACCTCTGTAGCTTAGTGGTCTTAATCTGCTATAATCTTCCTGACCTTTAAATCAAAAAAAAAAAAAAAAAAACGAAACCGATAACGTCAAGGAGGAACCCGATTTATCAATATAAAATTAGTGTCGTCGGATCAATTTGGTCGGACCACCACCCAACATGACCGTGGGCGGAACCAGAAGGGAGTCAAGAGGGTCGGGGGTCCACTAACCTCATGGTTACCGAAATTTGTCAGATTTTATTTTTTATAGAGTAAAATGCCATTTTCGTCGCTGAGGTTTGGCCAGTTTTGCAACTTTCGACCAAAGGTTTGAGGTTTGTTTTTCTGCATCTGGATCCAAAAGGTTTAAAATCATGCCATTTTCATCCAGCTCGTTAACTCCATCCCATTTTCTCCGTTAAGTCAGGGGTATTTCCATCTTTTTTGTTAACTCAAAAGGCAATTCAGTATTTTTCACTTTATGTACAAGCATTTAGCGTAATGTACATCTATTCAAAATACCGTTAATAAAAACAAAAACAATACCCCTGACTTAACGGAGAAAATTGGATGAAGTTAACGAGCCTAATGAAAATGACAAAATTTCAAACCTTTCTTGAGACATGATACTTTTTACTGACTGCCTAGAATGTGTCAAATTTTTTTATTTGAAAATTGGAATAAGATCCTAAATTACTACACTAATATACATGTCCAGAATTTAAAAAAAAAAAAACAATAATTACCCAGAAAAAAGAATTGTTAAATAAACTCATGAAAGATCATAAAGATTGGATTTTTATGAAATTACCAGCAGTATCCCATAATCCCAAGTTAACAATGTTTCCATCCACAGCCACATTAGCACTGAAATTGTCAAAAACTGTAGGTATATAATCCTGTAAAAAAAAAAACAAAGCTAAAAATATTCAATCTTTGTTAAAAAACCAAATTTAAAAAAAATATATATCTAAATAAATAAACCCCACTTCACATCCATTCTATCATATTTTCACACTAAATTACACTAAAAAACACTATATTTTCTCTCTCCTTTTCAATTAAAAAATATTTTTTATACATTTACCATTACCTTTTCTTTCTCTTCTGCTCACAGCCACTTTCAAAATATATTAAAAAAATTACAGGGGGTGAAGAGTGTCCCTAAATCAGTGTCCCCAAATATAGAGATGAACAGTAACATTTTCTCTGAGACCACGCACAACCACTTTTTATACTCTTTATATTATAAAAACTTTACACACATAATTTGATGGCATGGATGTGAATGCTCACTGTATCTAAAATCTGCTAAAAAAATAAAACCCACAAATTATAATCAGCAAAAACAAATGCTATATGACTTGTACTTTCTGCAATGGAAGTTGTACAAACAGGTCTAACACAGAATAAGTAAGCTAAAATTTTGAAAAATAAAGGGTATTTCTTGTATAAAATGACTTTTCCAAAAAAAAAAAAAAAAACTTAAATATTTACACACACATATACATATATAATATATATATATAGTATGTATATGTGTATATATATACTTACAGTAGGAAACTTGTTGCTGGTATAACAAATGAGCATACAAGTCTTTCCAACAGCACCATCACCAACAGTTACACATTTTATGAACTTTGAAACACTCATTCTTGTGTTCTTGATCTTTAGCCACTTCTTGCACTAATAATAATATTATGAAAAATATCCCTTAAAATTGTTTTGAAGAGGTAAAAGAGTGAAGAAGAAGAAGCTTCAAAGAGGAGAGAGAGTGTGTGAGGTTTGTGTTGTGCAGAAGAAGACACTGATATGATAAATGGGTGTTTACTGGCAACAGGGGTGGGGGGTTTGGGTGGGTTTCAAGAAAGAAAGAAAGAAAGAAAAACATATATATTATTATGATACCTCGTGGAAATAAGTGTGTTTTGTGTAATAACTAGTTGGATGTCCCGTCCGCGTTCCGGGGCGCTAAGCAGAATATTTCTTAGTTTAATAATATGTACGCATGTATTTTAGTTACTTGTGCATACTACTCATAACACGATCTCAAAAAAATGATATCGACTCAACCAATAAACACTGCCATAATTTTGCTAAAAAAATATGGCAAGCCTGAGCTGGGGGCAAAATAGTAGATTGTCATAAACAATGAGCGGGTGTCAGACACCTGCTTGACAAAAAAAGTTAGATTGAGTAAACCAAGTAAAATAAAAACTATTATAGTTTTGAAAAAAAAAATTAAAACAATGGCAAGACTCCAGATTTTAAGATTTTAACTGAGGGCAAAATCCCAAGTTTTTAAAAGAGGACAAACTCATAATTTTAAACTGAGGGTAAATTCATAATTTTTAGGTGGGGGCAAAACAAAAATTTTGTTTTGAATCGGGAAAAAAACATAGTTTTGAACTAAGGGCGAAATCGTAATTTTTAGCTGGAGACAAAAGCATAAATTTATTTTAAACTAAGGGCAAAAACGTAATTTTAAACTGAGGGCGAAATTGTAATTTTTAGTTAGGGACAAAAGCATAAATTTATTTAAACTAATGGCAAAAACGTAATTTTGAACTGAGGGCGAAATCGTAATTTTTAAAAAGGCACTTATAATTATATTATATTATACTAACATTAATTAAATTAAAACTAAAAATAAAAAAAAATTGGGCAGCCGCCCATTTAACCCAATCGGAGGCAAGTACTATTGCCCCAAATGAAGTTTGTATACGTTGAATAATATGTTTTTAAAACATTGCCTATAACTTTGTCACGTTTAGATTAATGTGCAATTGTTAAAATATAAATCTCTTTTGTTGTTTTTTGAAACATTGTACCTAAGATATTGATGCATGGTTTAACTTTTACACATCCATATGTGTATGTATGCTATTGTTATATAGTTTTAAATATTTTTTTTTGTAGTTATTTTAGATGATACATGTGGTGAAATCTAGAGATTATAAGAAAGAAAGTAAGGTTGTGTGAAATGGTGTGGCTTCCATGGTCACATCGGCTTATTAGGAGGCCAAACACTGCTTCAAAGGGGTGTTAGGCGTTTGGGTGTTAGCGTGTCAATGTTATGCGGGCAACACTCCATAACACGTAGTCTAAGAAAAGGAAAGCTAAATATCTTGATTCTTGGCTATAACGCTAGTCGTCGTTCCCATCTTTGTCCGTGTTAAGGAATGAAACCATTGTAAGGTATGTGACTTGTCCCACATCGGTTGTATGGGCAACCAATGTAGGGTTTATATACCAAATGGGTTCTCACTCACTAGACTAGTCTTTTGGGTTGAGTTCTCTTGTTTGGTATGTATCATTGGTATCCGAGCCAGAACTGGTGGCATGGAGAGAACTCGTTTTGTGACAAACGAGTTTACTGAAAAAGTACACAATGTGATTTTTTACTTTTTTAAAAATAAATAAAATTTTGAGGTTAGGATCCATCATTTCATTTTCTTGCTACATAAAACTGTGTTATAGACATGAGATATCAAGCAGTTAAACGAGTTGTATTCATATTTAATACTTGTGTTATACGCGTCGTCAGAGACCTGTCAAACCCGATAACACACGATTTGCCAACTCTACGAGGCTTAGAGTGGTGGCCTAGAAAGAGCCAGGTGTGACCAACGAGGACGTTGGACCTTAAGGAGGGTCGATTGTTACGAACTAAAACCATTGCAAAGTATGAGACTTGCCCCACATCGGTTGTATGGGCAACCAATTTGGGTTTTATATACCAAATGGGCTCTCATTGCAAGGCATGAGACTTGTCCTATATCGGTTGTATGGGCAACCAATATGGGGTTTTATATACCCACCATACTAGTCTTTTGGGGTGAGTTATCCTACCTAAATCTTCACTTTAAATATATGTATGTGTATGAATGTGTGTATAATGCTCTCACAACTAGTTAGCGGATTTAGAAAATCCTTATAGGGACAACCTTTAAATAAAGGGCAACGAAATTGAAAAAACGTCATTTTTTCACAAATTTTACACTATCGCCGAAGCGTCAAGTGGTAGCGAAGTTACCCCTGTTAAGAAGCTAGGTCCGCCCTTGAAGCTAAATATCCAAACTCTATAGTCACTTAGTGTAGTTTTGTTGAGCAAATCATAAAGATACCATGAGGTTTTATAGGTAAAGAATATGAAATCGTTTTTGTGTCTTAGTTGCACAAATTTTAGAATTCTTGTATACATGTAAAATACATACAACAATAATAATAACATTCATAACAAAATCATAGACAACAATAATAATATTTATAACAAAATCATATCTATAGTATTTGTCATATTTCAATGTGTAATCATTGATTGTTCGGACATAGCCTTGCGATGTAGATTCATAATCGACTTTTGTTTCCAACTTATATGTTTTGAAGGGATCGTATGCTAGTCAGATGTTTTAAGGGATGATATGATAGTAAGGTGTTTTTCTTCTATTTAAGAGATCGATGGTTCAAATCCTGCGAAGATTGATTCGTTTGCCTACAAGTTTAGTCTCAACAAACTTATGAAAATGAGTTAGAAACTTCAAAATGATACATTTAAAATAACATTATATTCTATTTAAAAGTTGTGTATTTATTAGGAAATAATGATTATTTATTATGACATAGTTATTGTAGCTAGAAATTATTAATACACTTTGTAAATTATTTTCCGGAAAAGACATTAAATGCGTATTAAATAACCTTTTAATTTATTAATACACTTTGTAAATTATTAGGTGTAAGGGGTGCTCATCTAATAGGTGAGTCCCCTCTCTTACGCCCGACCAACCAGCTATTGCCACGTCAAGTCCCCTCTAATACTCCCCTAACACCCCATTTTGATGGCGGCACTCCCCTCTTAGGGGAGTTGGTTTTTTTTTTTTTTTTTTTTTTTTTTTTTTTGGTAAAATGATGCATGTTTACAAATTAAAAAAAGATTAATAAAAATAAAAATTAAATAAAAGACATTTCATTAAATTAAAAAAAAAAATACATTCAAAATAGAAAAAAAAATACATTCAAACTAGAAAAAAAAAATACATTCAAACTAGAAAAATATAAAAACAAACTACTCGTCGTCCGAATCAACTTCAAGGTGAGGCAAATCTAAACTTCCGAGATGCTCAACGAGATCGTGTTTTAGCCTCCAATGCGTGTCTTCGTCAATGAGCTCCGTATAGGCTGTATCATCGAAGACGAGTTCGACTGGAGGATCTTGAATATGTACCGGTGCTATCGCCCTTCCGTCGTCTTTTATAATCATGTTGTGTAAAATAAGGCACGTATACACGATGGACCTTATCTTTCTCACCGTTTTCGAACGCATTGGACGATTTAGTATTCCCCACTTCGACTTTAACACACCAAACGCCCGTTCCACATCTTTTCTTGCGGCCTCGTGTTGCCTCTTGAACTTTTTTTCATTCGGGTCGTGTGGATATGGAAAAGACTTCACAAACACGGACCAGGTAGGGTAGATCCCATCAGTAAGATAATACCCGCGTTTGTATAAGTGGTTGTTCACTTGAAATGGACAATTTGGCGCCGTTCCGTTTCGTTGAGCAAGAAATAACGGAGATTGTTGCAGCACGTTGATGTCGTTTTGTGAACCCGCAGGCCCACAAAAAGCATGCCAAATCCACAAATCTTGAGATGCTACCGCTTCTAACATAACCGTCGGGTATTGATGATCGCCTCTCATGTATTGTCCACGCAATTCTGTGGGGCACATTCTCCAGACGAAGTGTGTACAATCCAGACTACCCAACATACCAGGTAGGTGATGCCTCTCCTCATGAGCCTGATACAATAGCGCGACGTCGTGGCTCGTTGGTTTACGTAGGAATTCACCGCCATACCTTTTACAGACCGTCTCGCAGAAATATTCAAGGCACTCACGAGAGGTCCTTTCAGACATATTTAAATACTCGTCCCCCTCGTCTGGTGGGTTACCGGTTGCAAGTTGTTTAATTGCCGAAGTAACCTTTTGCAACGGTGTAAAACTTTTCTTCATTCTCCCGTCTAAGCCTTCTTGAAACCACTCGTCATACGCTTCCACGTCACTAACAATTTTTAGGAACAAAGACTTGGACATACGAAATCTGTGACGAAAAGTATCTTCATTAAATTTTGGATTTTCATCAAAATAATCGGCCATGAGTGTCTCATGGCCCCCCTCACGATCTCGACGGACATAATTTTTTTTACTAGACGATGCCGTGTCTAGTAGCTCCGCTTGTTGGATGAGATTTTGGAAGAAAATTAAGCTACTATCGCTTGACGATGCATCTCCATCGTCGGGAAAGTCGGGTAGGGTAGAAAGAAACGGAAGCTTGGAATCCATTTTGTATTTGAAAGATTGGAGTTTGAGAGTTTTGGTGTGAGTTTGAGAGTGGTGAGTGTGGTAAAAAAATTGATTTAGGTTGTTTAAATATATGTTGTTTAAAAAAGTTGATTTTTTTTTAATAAAAATGACCGTTTATCAACGGTCTTATTTCGAAAAATGAGCCAAACCAAGCGGTGAACCCATGCCTATTCCACTCCCCGATTCGGGTCCTCGCAACGTTGGCGGCGGTGTTCCCGATCGGTGGATGTGGTCACCGATGGGGTCCCCGCTGTACGCCCCGGACACCCTTATATTAACATAGTGAGAGAATCTATTACTATTAGGCTATGAGGTGTGAATGGAGTCCCATGGGGCTTTAGATTGCGGGGTATGGGGCGGGAGTTTGAGCGTGGGTAGGGGGAAAACGCCCAAGCCACCACCCCGGGTGGGCATGGGTTTCGGCGTGGCCCTTGGGGCATGGGTTTCAAGCCGGGCGTGGGGCGGTTTGGCCATCCTAGTTGGCTGAATATCATTGGCTCACCCGCCACGTCATAGCGGGCCATCCCAAAAGTTTTGAATTTTTAAATTCAAACCGTTGGCTTGGCCAAGCGGTCACCCCAAGCGGTCACCCAAACCCCAACATCCTCTATAAATACCCCCAAACCCCAACCGGGTGGTCCATCCCAACCCCCACCGTGGTCCCAAAAATTCGACAAAACCCACCCGCTGCCCCAGCCGGTCACCACAAACCCAACATCCCACGAACCCGCTATGGCATCCTGGACCCACCACGAAGAACTTGCCCTAGTCACAAGCGTCGTTGACGCTATGAAGGGGCGGCCACCGGGCCAAACCAAATATTGGCCGGAAGCTTTCGCGGCCTACCGACTAAACGTCGGTAACGACCGCCACAACATGAACGCGTGCCAACATAAATGGCGCGAGCTACGTCCCAAGCTCGAGCGTTTCAAGGCTTACTACGAAGCCGTTCCCGGGGGCGAATTAAGCCACGAGGACCGGGTGGCGGTGGCGAACATAGAGTTTCGCGGCAAGGAAAAAAAGGCGTTCGACAAGATCGACCTTTTTGAAATTTATTTAACGCTTTAGGTTTCTTATTTTGTAATTTTTAGATTTATGTAATTTTATAAATAATGAAGTTGTATGTTTTTTTTATTAATGTTTGTGTGATTTTTTTAAATTTTGTATATTTTTTTTATAAACTACCCTGCCACGCGGTGCATCCAACCCAAGCCCAACCCACGCCCCACCATACCCCGCGGACACGTACCAGGCAGTGGGGGGGGGGGGGGGCTCCCATTCCACGTGTCATCACCCGCCCCAACCCACGCCCAACCCAAGCCCCACCATACCCCGCAGTCTTATCATGCCATCTAGGTTTCATGTCATTGCCATGTCAGCATGGAGGCTTTATCATGCCCCCCTTTAATTTGGAGAGTGTGGATGGAGCCCCGTGTCATGATTAACTAATTATTTTTTTATTTAAATATTTATTTTTTAACTAGAAAATAAAAGCAAAACATAATTTCATTAAAACAAATAAAAGACACTAGATAATTTCATTTAAAAAATAAAAACACTAAATAATTTCATTAAAAAAAACCACTACATAACTTCATTTAAAAAATAAAACCACTACTCGTCGTCTGTGTCGAGTCCTCCTTGTTCACGATAAAATCATAGGTGCTCTGTCAGATCGGCTCGAAGGTTTTGGTGTGTGTGCCTAGCCCGTATCTTTGCTCGGATATCTTCTTTCTCATCGTATGTTAGTATTGGGTTCGTCGGTTGGATACTTTCATCATAGCTTTCTCCACAAAATGTTCTACCAGAGTCCTCTAATATCATGTTATGCAAAATGATAACGACGTAAAAAAATAATAAATACTAGTGTTAATAAAAGTTACCTTCACAAAAATTTTCAAGAGACTCACGACACATTCTTGACGATATCCTTAAATACTCATCCCACGCATCACTCGATGTGCCGTAGGCTAGTTGCCTAATTGCTGCCGTACACTTTTGTAGTCCAGAGAAACCAACCTTGCCACTTGCACTTACCCTTTGTGTAACACCTCGAATTTTTGTGTCCAATAATGTGCTAACACGTGTCATTTGTTTACACGTGGCATTGATAATAAATAAAGGACTAATTTTGACAAACCTTGAAAGTATATAAATTCGAGGGTTATAAATGTCAACAAGGGTAAATATACTGAATAGTAACCCTAAATAAATGCTTGAACATTCAAACGAATAAATCATAGATCGTACGGAAGCGAAACGCGGAAGAAAGTGAGAGATTATGAGCTACAGGGGTTAACTGTGTCAACATGTTTAATTATACCTCTGAGTGACCCTTTAACGTTCCCCAGACTTCGTAACAGTATTATACGCTCACTAGAATATACTGTATAAATTCCGTGAAGTTCCGTCTTAAAACGAGAGAATTATACTCGAATTCGTATGCGAAGGGTTAAAAGCGTCAACAGTGAAAGTTAAGACTTTCCAAATAATTAATAAATTAACCGGGGACTTAATAATGCGGGTAAATAACACGAGGCCCCTATCGGTAAATAACCGAGGGCCAAACCGCAAAGTTACCCCTTCAAACCCGAAAGGTCAGGTAAATCATTACGAAAGATTTCGTTATTAATTACCGGATTCTGATAATCATTACAAAAGATTTTAAAAATCTGAAAAACACACCCCTCGCGACCCGCGTGAAGGTTATGGTTAAGTTGAGGCGGGCCGCGAGCCTCCTCTATTACGCGTCTGTTATTTGAATCCCAGGCGACCCGCATTAAAATGGCATGGAGCTTCCATGCGGGTCGCGTAAAGTGCCCAGATGCAGAAACTTTGTAGTTTCTTGCCTTTTGAGCATTGTGAACGATCAAACCTCAATAAATGAGGCATGAGCACCCTACACTTGACCCATACACCTTAGGGACACCTGCCCATGATCCATGATCAAATGTAGGCTGAGTTGTGATGATCTTGAGGGCTTAGTTTCACTATAAATAGCCAAGTTTGGCTCATAACATTCACACAACACAAAACACACTATCTGATCATTCTAAGAAGCTCTCAAGCATCCCTCTGAGTTCTTAAGTCTTCCCTCAACTTCTGTAAGTGATCTAACCCTTTGTGGTTCCACATTTCCTTAGTAAATGGCTAAGAACCA